>NC_056748.1:888482371-888782371 GCF_019279795.1 Protopterus annectens
TGTTTTGGTATATTGGTAGGCTAGAAGGACATCTTCCCTTTGCCTGAAATATTTGTATATATGCATGTATGTCTCAAAGTGTGACATCTGATTATTTCATTTATGTAGTGGTGGTCTCTACTAATGACATTAACTAGCAGAACTTTAGTCCACATGTCTATGCACCCAACTTACATTCAGCTAATTTCATTTGGCAGTCAGAATCTTCCATATGAGGGCAGAGAAGGTTAGTGGTGATGCATTTTCTGTATTAAGCAGCAGTGTAGTGGTAGTTGGTCTCTAGCTATTGGGTATCCCGTTTTGCACTACATGATTTAGTAATGCACCCCAAACGTATAATATAAAATAAAGATTAGTGTGACAAAGGATTGTCTTTGTTAAATATACAGCAGACTTTGTTTATGTTAAGTACTAATTTTTTGTGAACGTTTTCACATTTGTTACAAGATGTGCAGAATGAATATCTAGTCTTTATCCAGACAGAAAGAAATCTAAATATTAGAAAGATTTCTACCAAAAAGCTGTGCAACATTTTAACAGGAATTTTTATGTGACCATTTTTTCTGTGGTAATTTCTAAGTCTTCCAAAGGTAAGTGTGAACTGAAATGTGTCACAAATGTCAAGAATAACCACATTTCAACTATGCTAGAAATATCAGAAGCAGTACCCGCCCTTGCATGCAGTAAACTGGTGCACACAACAACACATACTGCTTTCCAGCGTCATAGCCAAAATATTAGCAGATACGTTTAGGTCAGACTTTACACTCTTTTCTTCTTCTGACTTTTCCCCACGTTACCATGTCCACAACCCCCTAGATCACTTTGGTGCATGTCCCAAGGATTCTGTCAATGGCAAAAAAACACTAGCTCATTTGATCCAGACAATATGCCAGGCTGCCTTCTTGTCAGCACAAAGTACAGCTTTGCAGGCTCACTACTGAACCCATTCAGTCTCAGCATCTCCAGTGGATTCCTGCCAGAGGTGTTGAGAACTGCTGTACTCATTTCAATCTGTAAGGGAGGACCAACCACTGATCCTGGAAACAATAGACCTACAAGCCTCACCAGCCTTATCTGTAAAGTAATGACATGCATTGCTATGGAACTTATTTAGCAAGGACATCGGCAGTCTAACTAGTTTGGGTTTATAAAAGGTGTATTCTACATTCTAAACTTGGTGGACTTCTGTGAACGAGTCTCTGATCCACTGGAAGTGGGCAAATGAGTTTACAGTGCTTACATTAATCTGACCAAGGTATTTAATGCCAGCCCACATTTTGAAAATATCAAAACTAATCAAACTAGATGTAAATCCTGTGGTCCCCAGTAGATAGCAAACAGGCTTGGGGGCACTTCTCATCAATAGGGTCATTACTAGAGTTGTCCTCCAGGGGATTGGTCCTTGGGCATTTCTGTCTGGTATTTGCTTCTCTGATGTCAAGGTTGGTGTCAATGGTCTGTGTGATCAAGTTTACTTATGACTACAAACTCAGAGCTGTCAAATTCTTCAGTTGTCTTCCAGATTTTCCAGAAGTGCCTAACACTTGCAAACAAGTGTTTCCTGGACTATGTCATTAAGCTAACTGCCAACAAATGTAGCACTTTGTCCAAGCAAACATGAGCACACATACATTCATCACATAGATGATACCCCTTTGAAAATCAGCACACTTATTAGGGACCAAGACAGTTTAATTGACAATGAACTGTCCATTGCTCACCATGGATCTTCTGTCATTAAGAAATTATTTTGTCTCTACAGACTGATTACCAGAGGTATAATCTCTCACTTTCTCTCCCTCCCTGTCCTTATTATACTTCCTGATTATATGTCTCTTTCAGTATGTACTCATCTAAACATGACTCATTTTCATAGACCACAACATTTCCTCACTAAGAGAACCAAGGGCCCATCTTCCTTGTGCCACATAGACCCCCTTAAAGCACTTTCTCCTTTCTCTGATTCCTACAAACTCCTGAGGGTGGATTTCTGCCTTGCCTACAAAGTCTTGAAGAATAAAGACTTGCATGGACTCATAAAGCAAATAACACCCTAAACACCCAATCAAACTAGCTTAAACGTCCACCACAGCATAAATTGCGTCTGCTGGTAAGATGGTTTGATATCTCTTGCAGAGAATTCCTCTTTTCTTGAATAGACTTTCTTTAGATGTAAAGCAAAGCAGCTCTCTGACCCTCTTCTAAGGCATCCTGTCCAAATGGATAAGAAATCATAAATTCATCCCTGGTCTGACCCCTGAAACCCTCTGTGAAAGGGGATAGAATTTAGTTGTTTTTACTCATGTTGTGAAGTATTAATGAAATAGATTTTGAGGAAGTGCTACAAATTATCTACCTAATTAATAGGCTAGTATGAACCTACGAACACATGAAACTAGATTGTCTTTTGTTACTATTGTGCTTTAGCCATTGTGTAGTAGTAGAAAGTGACATTTTCAGAGGGGACAGTAGGTTGCTTAAGTGGTGCTGAATGTGTCAGGGCTATATTTCTAATTACAGGATGCATTACTGTAGTCGATTCACATGTCATTCATAAACTTTAACAACAGAAGTGTTCACAGGGCTAAGCCTTGTGAAACTCCTCATGCATTGTCACGTATGAGTCCATCGTGAGTGATATGCTGAGATCTTCCTGTTTGCAGTTCAGGAATTTAGGATCCAGGAAGCTAAATGCCTTAGCAAGGTAAAAGAAAATGATATTAGTAAGGCTTTCAGTGTCAATACTTCATGATATAGTGTCATTTGATCAAGGCATTAATTACGCCTGCCATCATCTTTACTGACACCACAGTGATTCTACGACTGAGTGCTTTTAGGATGTTGGGGAAGCATGGGCAGTTCTTGCCAGTGCTTGGGTCAAATCAGTTCAGCATTTAAGTACTTGATAAACTTAATGTATTTATTTTATTTTAATTTATTAAATTATATATTTATTAATTTATAACATTTGTTTACTGGGTTTATCCTTTTGGGTATAAGTTGCCTCCCTTTCAGCAGATACCCGCGGAGAAATAATCCAAGTATAATACATATACAAAATCCAGAAAAAGCAGATGTGACTTTAAGCAATTTAATAGAATAAATGCAAAAAGAGCACATAGTAAAAATAGAGGTTTACAAAAGACTACAGTATATATCAATAGATTGTTTGCAAATCTTGAATAAAATCTAATACATAATGAGCACAGCAATGGTTCAAAACAAAGGAAGTGGAAGGAATGTGAGATCTTCCTTTTAAGGAGTGAGGTTTGAGGAAAAAAGTATTTAGTATTTGCAAAGTAAATAAAAGATATTTTGATATCGTAGAGTTCTTTGTATAGATGCTGTATTCATAAGTGTGCCAGGTCAACATAAGTTTCAAAACACAGAGAGTGTAGTTAGGACTCATCTGATTGAAGGTTGCTGGCACAGGGCTCAGTTCTGAGCTTTATTGGTTCTGTTGTTTAATTCAGTTTGCTCACTGTTGTAACACAGTTCCACAGAGTTAGCAGACCAACTGCTGCTCTACTGTATTCATCTGTTTATGTGTAGTGCATCTCCATGTACCACCACACAGTCGGGAGAGCCATTGGCAGTTATAGATGCAAAAGATTCAGTAGATACATTTTCCCTTAGTAGCTGCCAATGATCCAGCTGAGAAGTCCTTAAATTGCAATTAGCTGCTCAGAGACCCAAAACCACCAAATCTACGATAGTCTCATACCATTTAGAGAACCTCCACTAGTATAGAGCATTTATAGAACACCCCATTAGTATAGACCTCATTTAGAGCACCCTGTTATACCACACTCCACCATTTTCCTTTCCCCACTGTGAAAATAGGACTTAACCTAACATTATGGATAGTCTGATTGACATGGGTATCATGAGGCAGTGTAGCAACTTCCTCATGTAAAGTGACAACCCTCTACTCCTAAATCACCCCAGTACAGTTTGTGAGAGATGCATCTAGACTAAGAATCTGAAATTCTTGCTCTCTCGCGCACACAACAATAACACTGAACAGGTTGTCTGCTCACATACTCTAACCTCCTATGCAAACCATGAACACAAACCATTATACGTGGAGTTGCTCACCTAAACATCAGAGACCTTCCAAACGCAAACATGCTAAACCTAATACAGCACCTACAGTACTCAATACACACAAAAACACAAGCACCAGTGTCTCACCAAATAAGCCCCTAAGGCAAAGAACAACTAATATTTATAGAATTGTAGTTGGTGTCCAGTATCAACAGGCAGTAGAAACTGCAGAACCATATCCAAAAAACAGTAAACCAAAGTGCAGCAAGACAAATGTGGAGGTTTCAAAAACCACATGTAACAACACTTTACACAGGCATGATGAAAACTCCTTACTGTCAGTGATAGAGGTGCCACTTTATATGAATCCTTAAATCTCTAATACCCACACAAAATAGAAAATAAAAAATGTAACTCATGCAGTTATCTCAATGTCTGGCATCCAGCAGACTGTAATGTGAGCTAAAAGATGAACCAGACTATTAATAGTTTTCAAATGTAGCAATTGCTGCATATAAATAACTGAAAAGCAACACATAACACAAAAGCAAAGTTAAATGCCAAGCCATTTAAATCCAGAGATGTGCAATCCATCCAGCGAATCTAAAGTTCCACTGCCAAAATTGTTTATCTGAATCCATTTTGACACAGAGAACAGCAGAAGAAGTAATTACATTTTTGGATGTCATGGTTATCAAAGCTCCTGATAATACCTTGATAACAAAAGTCTACTGCAAATTCCCTGAATATAATTCCCTTCTCCATACCACCAGCTATCACCCCCACATATTTGCAGACATATTCCCAAATCACAATATATGAGGATCAAACATATATGCTCAGAGTATGACACACACAATCATTGCAGGGATGACCTGACTCTCTAAAGAAAGGGGTTACAAAGCAGGATATATTCTACAAGCTAAAAATAAGGTAGACAATATTGAGAGAGGTAGTCTCCTACAATATAAAAGTCAGGATGATACACAAGAAAGTACCTTTAGGTTTGTCACGACCTTCGGTAGGAATACTGGGGTATTAATGGACAGTGTGCAGCATAACTGGAATATATTAATGGCTGACAGTAAACTTCCAGGAATAATAGGGGATAGATGCCAGTTTTCCTTCGGGAAAGGAAAACATTTAGCGTATCATTTTAAGCATGGGCCCTATAAGTTAAAAGAAAGTTTACAAAGTACACTTGAGGGACAGATTGCTATAGGCTGTACATACTGTTGCAGAATATTGAAAACTAAAAGTTTCAGTAGTAAGAATACAAGTCAAGTATATGATATCCCCTTTTTTGCTAATTGTAATTCAGACTGGGTTATTTACCTTGCAGTCTGTAAATGCTCTGCATTTTATATAGGTCAGACGTCAAGACCAGTAAAATATAGAATATCAGAACATTTCAGTTACATTAAACACCAGAGAAATGCCAATGCATTGTATAAACACACTGACTCTCATAGAAGTGCATCATTTCATTTCATTATAATTGATCGGATTATAGGAACTAAATCCAACAAATCAAGCTGGCATGAATTACTAAATACAAAAGAGAAGAAATTGATAATTAAATTAAGAGGGCTATTTGCACCTGGGTTAAATGAACATCTTTAATTGGTCACACTAAGTGTATTGTATTTAAAGGATGAGCTGTATGTATATCATTACACTAATGAAGGCTATGTAGGTTACTAGCTGAAACCGGTCCGTTTGTCTAGCTTATACTTGTTAATACTATTCTTATGAGTGGAGGATTGTATCAAAGGCCTTGGCCAAGTCAAGGTAAGCTGTATGTATCCCTCATCCAGGGCCTTGGTGACAGTCTCAAAGAAGTCAACCTGGTTCAACAGGCAAGATCTGCCCTTGACGAATCTGAACTGGGTGGGATCAAGGGCTTGGAAGGTTGCCTTTGTCCTTGTTTATGAGAAACATAATAATATACTCCACGGCTTTAAAGATCAGACTTGTCAAGTTAATGGGGTGATAGTTTCCAGGGTCAGTAGTGGCACCACCTTTGTGCAATGGGATGGCAATGGCAGTTCTCCACTCTGCTGGAATGAAGCCTGTACTTGGGCTGTGGTTGCACAAGGGTGCTCAATGGTGAAGCCAGTTCTTGCTGGAGATGGTGCAGCATACAGCCTGGGATACTATCAGGTCCCACGGAAGCTGTATTCTTTGCCTTGGATAAGGGCCTTTAACACTTGATCTATGGAGATGTGTGGTGTGGGACAAGTATCAGGGATGTCAAAAGAGCCTTTGGGGGGAAAGGGAGGGTGAAGTTTGCACTGAAACTGTCTACTAGCAGGTTGGCTAAGTCAACAGGATCAGTGCAAGTGATACTGTTGAGTACCAATTTGGAACAAACCTGGGCTTTGCCATGGAGGTTCCTGACAACTGAAGAAATCTTTGTGGTTTCCGTTTGTTTCAGAGGCTAGTTTCAATTCATAATTGGCTTTTGAGGTTTTCACTAGTGATCTAATTTGCTTGTTGAGGCTAAGGGAAGGAGTTTTTCCAATTTAGAATTTGTTCTTTTTTTACCCTTGGACAACAGTTTCTTCCTTTTCTTGTAAAGCATGTTGATAGAGGATGACCATCAAACAGGTTAGTGTTTCCTTGAGGAGCATGTTTTAGTTCTGTTGGGTATGGCTGAGTCCATGCAGTTGTACAGGTGCTTGTATACTGCATTGGCGTATTGCTCAGCATAGTTGTCTGCATCCTATGGAGGGGGGTGGTGGTGTGAAGATACAGATAACCTCCGTTAGGATGATGTAGCCAGGGGGGGGGGGTTAAGCTTGGTTACGGTTGGAGGGGGGGGGGGTTTGGATGGGATAAAAACTTTGAACGAGGCAGTCCGATGATCTGATCTCACCAGGGAAGAACATACTATGGGAGTGGTGCAAAGGTTGCCCATGTTAGTGAGAACCAAGTCCAGAATGTTATCTCCCCTTGTGAGGGATGAGACAAGCTGGTCTAGTGCATTAGAACTGATGAAGTTCACAGGTTCATAGGTGTGTACTAGAGTAGAGTCACTGAAGTTATCCCCAGGGTGAATTTTCTATTTCCCATCCAGTCATCAAGATTTCTCTTGAAAGAGGGTCAGAGAGGTTCCCTGCTTGACATGTATGGGAAGTCTATTCCATAGCATGGGCAGTCTGTGGGTTATGAACCTGAGCCTCAGTACGTTCTTTTGATTGTGGTAATGAGGTTGAGGTCTCTGGAGTGTGTGGTGCAGAGGGATTGGGATTTCTTTAGATGTAGCATTTCTAACAGAGCTGGGTCAGACATGACTTTGTTAGTCAAGCAGAGATTGCCTCTAAATAGGCGATATGAGACAGAGAATAGCTGGAGTTTTTGAGTTGTCCATATAGAACAAGTGTTTAAGGCCTAGGATCCTCTTTGTGAGATTCTATTACGGCCTCTCCAGTTGTTGTAGGTGTCTAGTGAGGGGCATGCCAAATGGGGCATTGTACTCGATTATTGGCCTAATGAGGAAAGAGGAGAGTGAGACATTGACCTCTTTCTTCCTGGATGCAAAACCCTTAGTAATGATATGTGCCACATAGAAGGACTTTCTGACCACAGTGGCAATATGTTGATCAAATAGAAGTTGCTGTCAACCTGTGTTCTCAGATCTCTTATAATGCCTTCTGTGTTCACTGCACTACCATCGATGTGGTAATTCATGGGAACCAGGTTTTTCCCAAAGTGGATGATAACGCATTATTTGGCATTGAGCTTAAGGCCGTGTTTCTGACACCAGTCGTTGCTCTCCGTGAGGCCATTCTGTAGGATAAGTCCAAGAAATATCACTCCCCACAGGACTAACGCTATCTGTGCCAAACTCAGTCCAAGCACATAAACTAACATAAAAGGCACAGTAGCGATGCAGGCAGTAAACACAGCACTAATCAAAGTGCAGGAAACAAAGCTGAAAAAAACGCTGCTTCATAAACTTTAAAATTCAGATTTATTGTGACACAAACAGAAGATGTGGTAAGCACTTTCACCTGGATAGGCTTCTTCAGACCAAAAGAACCCCCTCTTGTACACCCTTAATATAGCAAAAAAGGTGCCAAAAACAGATAAACCATTAACGGCACAGTACAACCATCATGGTATACAACATAAATGAAATGCTTACTCTACAATACATTAACCATAGTAAAATGAAAACACCTGTACCACTCATAAAACATAAATAAAGATATATAAAAACAAAAAACTGTATAAATAACTGCATAAATTCATACTGATTACACAACACTAACAATAAATCCTCTTATAAAAATGTGCATATCCATGTATAAAAAGCACAATCATACGTATCGCTTCAATCTCCTGGACTTCAGGAAAGGTCTCAGTTGTGCTTTCTCATTCAGTCTAGGAAAAACATCTGCTCTAAGTTTAACAATCCATTTAGATTCAATACTCTCAGTTCTACCCCTCACCCCCCCCCCAAAAAAACTAGTGTGTGAAACATCTAGTACTTTAAAACGAAAAAGATGTATGGAATCATTAGATAAGTGTGGACAGAGCATTAACAGTGGAATGAATCCTAATCTGGTAGAGCTGTTCCCTTATTCTGCCCCTCAGCCTCCTGTCCATCTTCCCTACATAAAACGTGGCACAAGCTCTACAGTAGGCCAAGTAGACAACATGTGTAGATTCACAGTTTGCATGAACTCTAACTTCATGGTTAGTGCCAGAGACAGGGTGATAGAAATGGACATCAGTATAAATGGACATCAGTATCTATGGAACAAGAATAGTTGCAACTACCACAGGGTACAGTACCAGCAACCCTGTCACTTCCACTGTCCATATTAGGATAACACAGCAATTTCTTTAGATTCGATCTATGCTTATAGACAAAACCTGGGGTAGCACCCACAACTTCCCCCACATTCAAATCCAGTGTTAACACACCCCAGTGTGATCTAATCACATCCTTCAACCTTACCTACATCCTTCGTATAATATAAGGACACTCTGAAACCATGATCTCTACTCCCAGCCAAAACACCCTGGGAGGGACCATCATGGTCCCCTACAATCTCAGAGAAAAAGGGGGCAGCAGCTTGTTCCCTTTAATTAATGAGGTCTACCAGTCCTCTCTCCATATCAGATATCTGATATTCCCTGCTCTTAAACCTCTCACATAACTCCCTGAAATCTGCCTCAAAACCATCCTGACTGGAATTATACCATGACGTCCTATATACCTGACCCCTTACAATATTACCAAAGATGTAACCTGGATGCATACTGCATCTATGGAGATAGGAATTGCGTTGACACTCCTTTCTATACACTCCTGTGTTCAATAGGCCACTTCCCAATCTCTGGACATACACATCCAAAAAGGAGATCCAATTCTCAGAAACCTCATGAGTGAATTTCAGATATTGCGTTAAACTATTGACTCTCTCCAAAAAGAGAGATAACTCCTCTTTCATGCCCTTCCAAATGAAAAACACACAGTCTACAAAACGCCTGTAGAACATCACGTTCCTCGAAAAATCATCTATACCAAATAAGAACTTGGTCTCCCACGCAGCCATAAAGAGGTTGGCATAGCTATTGACACAAGAAGTGCCCATAGCCACACCATCCATCTATAAATAGCACTGAGAGCCAAAATAAAAAGATGTTGTCTAACACAACCTCCAAAAACAAATCCAGCAAATCCATTGCATCACTACCTAATCCTGATTTTGTCCTTCAAGTAATCAGACACCAACTGCACCCCATCTTTGTTTGGTATCACGGTGAATAGGGACTGAATGTCCATCGTGACTAAGTAATATGGGAGATCAACAGGGACAGATCTCACAAACTCATACAAATCCAACAGGAACTGTTTTGTATCCCTTAAAATATAGACATTTGCGTCAACCACTGGGCACAAGAACCTCTCCACATACAACGAAAAAGGTTCTGTGATCCACCCCCTGCCCACAGCAATGGGCCTCATGGGTGGACACACACTGTCCTTTTGGATCTTAGGGAACCCTGTATATCTGGCAGGAGGGGATCACTAACAAACAAATATTCATACAACTCATTCGTAATAACATTGGTCTTAATCAAATCATCCAAAACCATCTGTATTCTATGGACATGTATATCCACTGTCTTACGTTCCACTAAACTGTAAAACCTTTGGTCTGATAACATAGACCTCATTACCTCATCATAGAACTCAGAATCCATAACTACCAGGGCACCCCCCCCCTTGTCAGCAGGTCTAATGACAAGGGAGGCATCACTCCTCAGTTGTTGTAGGGCTCTCCTCTATGCATAAGTTAAATTGCCCTTTCATTTACTAGACTTACCCACTCTCCTTTCCATATCATACAGATCATTCTCAACTAGTTTACTGAAGGCAGCTACTAGCGGTGGTACCATTGGCAAGTACACACTAGGCTTCTTAAACGATTTCCCATCTAGCACCTGTACTGTATCCTTAAACTCCAATCTAAGGCACAGAGTCCTGATAAATAACTTAAACTGTACTAGGGTATCAACATAATTACTGTCACAACTAGGTATAAAGGTCAATCCCTTTGATAGTACCCGTAGCTCATCTGACGTGAGTGGGCGGGAGGAAATGTTGTGTACTAACGTCGCACAGTTTTCTCGAGATTTTGGTTCACCTGGGCATCTGCTGACAACTTCCTCTTCGCCCTGCCCCTGCTCATAGATCTCGATCTCCCCCCTCCTCTGTGAACTACATTGATGAGGAAAGGGCGATTGACACTCACAGTGCCAACATTGTCATGACTAGAACTATGTGCAGCTTGCATAACATGATTAGAATCCTTCCTCCTAACCACTGGTTCCAGATTCGTATTTGTTTGAGCCACACACCCCAATGGTTCAGTACTAATGACAGATTGGCCCACTGGGGGAACAGTGGAATCCACCCCCACCACAGTCGAACCCTCGAGCTCCGACTCAGCAGAAACAACTGCATTAGAAGAAGCCCTATCAAGGACATTCGAGCCCAGGGGCACATTATTCATAGAAAATACATTACTAGAGCCATCACTCATACTTGCATTATTAACAGTTGCACTCTTAGGCATATTAACATCCACATTAGTGTCATAAATTTGTCCTTTAGATGCATCAACCCGTTGAGTAGAGACAGCGGCATTAGGTCCATGCACATTACTATGTCCTCAGCCAAGAGAAGACCTGGCCTAGCCTGAAGTCATCTATGTCCCTCTTAAGCTTATGCTGTTTCTGTGCCAGTAAGCGCTTCTCGTATAACTGTACAGTGTCCAGTGTAGAATCAATGTCCATCAACAACATCAGACAGAAAATGACTATACAGTTCCTTTTGTTGTTCTCTAATGATCTCTTTTAACTCGGATTCTAACGGCAGGAAGAATTCATTCAAAAGTGACATATACTTTAGGCTTACCTCTATGTTAACCTGCTGCCACTTATAGAGCAAGTCCGGGTAAGAATTACCCGTGGTGGGCATCTTCAGTACTCTTAATCCCTTCGGTACAATTCTCCTTTGGATGCAAACTTCAAAATGCTGCCGTTGAGTCTGCAGTCATTTCAACTTCATAAAATCAGCCTCCATTCTTGCAACTGTTTTTTGCAACTCGACCCTATCAAACGGCGCAGCAGAGATCACAACACCCTCCTGTCCAACTCCTTCAAACAACATCAAGGGATTCACAGTACCTGATACACATACAGAGAAACTATCAATGTTCATAGGAGTACCTCGTTCTGGTACATAAGGCAATTCCACTTGTTGCTCAGCAACACCTGCCATGCTCCCATGGGGTAAGACGGACAGGAGGCTGAGGGACAGAATAAGGGAACATCTCTACCAGGTTAGGATTCATTCCACTGTTAATGCTCTGTCCAAACACTTCTTATCTAATGATTCCACACATCTTTTTCGTTTTAAAGTACTAGATGTTACACACACTAGTTTTGGGGGGGGGGGGGTAGAACTGAGAGTATTGAATCTAAATGGATTGTTAAGCTTAGAGCAGATGTTTTTCCTGGACTGAATGTGAAAGTACCATTGAGACCTTTCCTGAAGTCCAGGAGATTGAAGTGATACATATGACTGTGCTTTTTATACATGGATATACACATTTTTATAAGAGGATTTATTGTTAGTGTTGTGCAATCAGTATGAATTTATGCAGTTATTTATGCAGTTTTTTTCTTTTTATATATCTTTATTTATTTTTATGAGTGGTACAGGTGTTTTCATTTTACTATGGTTAATGTATGTAAGCATTTCATTTATGTTGTATACCAAGATGGTTGTACTGTGCCTTTAATGGTTTATCTGTTTTTGGCACCTTTTTTGCTATATTAAGGGTGTACAAGAGGGGGTTCTTTTGGTCTGAAGAAGCCTATCCAGGTGAAAGCGCTTACCACGTCTTCTGTTTCTGTCGCAATAAATCCAAATTTTAAAGTTTATGAAGCAGCGTTTTTTTCAGTTTTGTTTCCTGCACTTTGGTTAGTGCTGTGTTTATTGCCTGCATCACTACTATGCCTTTTATGTTGGTTTATGTGCTTGGACTGAGTTTGGCACAGGTAGCGTTAGTCCTGTGGGGAGTGATATTTCTTGGACTTATTACATGCTGCTGTTTTCACCCCCCTGGGAGCATGGCAGGTGTTGCTGAGCAACAAGTGGAATTGCCTTATGTACCAGAACGAGGTACTCCTACGAACATTGATCGTTTCTCTGCATGTGTATCAGGTACTGTGAATACCTTGATGTTGTTTGAAGGAGTTGAAGAGGAGGGTGTTGTGATCTCTGCTGAGCCGTTTGATAGGGTTGAGTTGCGAGCAACAGTTGAGAGAATGGAGGCTGATTTTATAAAGTTGAAATGACTACAGACCCAACGGCAGCATTTTGAAGTTTGCATCCAAAGGAGAATTGTACTGAGGGGATTAAGAGTACTGAAGATGCCCACCACAGGTAATTCTTACCCGGACTTGCTCTATAAGTGGCAGCAGGCTAACCTAGAGGTAAGCCTAAAGTATATGTCACTTTTGAATGAATTCTTCCTACCGGAAGAATCTGAGTTGAGAGAGCATTAGAGAACAACAAAAGGAACTGTATAGTCATTTTCTGGCTAATGTTGTTGATAGACTTATTGATTCTACACTGGATACTGTACAGTTATATGAGAAGTGCTTGCTGACACAAAAACAGCATAAGCTTAAGAGGGACATAGATGACTTCAGGCTAGGCCAGGTCTTCTCTTGGCCGAGGACATATAGTAATGTGCATGGACCTAATGCCACTGTCTCTACTCAATGGATTGATGCATCTAAAGGACAAATTTATGACACTAATGTGGATGTTAATATTCCTAAGAGTGCAACTGTTAATAATGAAAGTATGAGTGATGGCTCTGGTAATGTATTTTCTATGAATAATGTGCCCCTGGGCTCGAATGTCCTTCATAGGGCTTCTTCTAATGCAGTTGTTTCTGCTGAGTCGGAGCTCGAGAGTTCGACTGTGGTGGGAGTGGGTTCCACTGTTCCCTCGGTGGGCCAATCTGTCATTAGTACTGAACCATTGGGGTGTATGGCTCACAAGTCCGAATCTGGAACCAGTGGTTAGGAAAGATTTCCATCATACTATGCATGCTGCACATAGTTCTAGTCATGACAATGTTGGCACTGCGATTGTTAATCGCCCTTTCCCCATCAATGTAGTTCACAGGGGAGGGGGGAGATCGAGATCTATGAGCAGGGGCAGGATGAAGAGGAAGTTGTCAGCAGATGCCCAGGTGATCCAAAATCTCAAGAAAATGTGGGAGAAAACTGGGAGACGTTAGTACACAACATTTCCTCCCACCCACTCACGTCAGATGAGTTAGGGGTACTATCAAAGGGATTGTCCTTTATACCTAGTTGTGACAGTAATTATGTTGATGCCCTAGTACAGTTTGTTATTTATCAGGAATCTGTTCCTTAGATTGGAGTTTAAGGATACAGTACAGGTGCTAGATGGGAAATCGTTTAAGAAGCCTAGTGTGTACATGCCAATGGTACCACCGCTAGTAGCTGCCTTCAGTAAACTAAACTTATGCACAGAGGAGAGCCCTACAACAACTTAGGAGTGATGCCTCCCTTGTCATTAGATCTGTTGACAAGGGGGGTGTCCTGGTAGTTATGGATTCTGAGTTCTATGATGAAGTAATGAGGTCTATGTTATCAGACCAAAGGTTTTACAGTTTAGTGGAACGTAAGACAGTGGATATACATGTCCATAGAATACAGATGGTTTTGGATGATTTGATTAAGACCAATGTTATTACAACTGAGTTGTATGAATATTTGTTTGTTAGTGATCCCCTCCTGCCAGTGATATAGGGTCTCCCTATCCATAAGGACAGTGTGTGTCCACCCATGAGGCCCATTGTTGCGGGCAGGGGGTGAATCATGGAACCTTTTTCGTTGTATGTGGAGAGGTTCTTGCGCCCAGTGGTTGACGCAAATGTCCATATTTTAAGGGATACGAAACAGTTCCTGTTGGATTTGTATGAGTCTGTGAGATCTGTCCCTGTTGATCTCCCATATTACTTAGTCACGATGGACATTCAGTCCCTATTCACCGTGATACCAAACAGAGATGGGGTGCAGTTGGTGTCTGATTACTTGAAGGACAAATCAGGATTAGGTAGTGATGCAGTGGATTTGTTGGATTTGTTTTTGGAGGTTGTGTTAGAGAACAACATCTTTTGATTTGGCTCTCAGTGCTATTTACAGATGGATGGCCTGGCTATGGGCATTTGTTGTGCCAACCTCTTTATGGCTGCATGGGAGACCAAGTTCTTATTTGGTATAGATGATTTTTCAAGGAACGTGATGTTCTATAGGCGTTTTGTAGACTGTGTTTTTCATTTGGAAGGGCACGAAAGAGGAGTTATCTCTCTTTTTGGAGAGAGTCAATGGTTTAACGCAATATCTGAAATTCACTCATGAGGTTTCTGAGAACTGGATCTCCTTTTTGGATATCTATGTTCTGAGATTGGGAAGTGGCTAATTGAATATAGGAGTGTTAACGCAATTCCTATCTCCATAGATGCAGTATGCATCCAGGTTACATCCTTGGTAATATTGTAAGGGGTCAGGTATATAGGACGTCACGGTATAATCCCAGTCAGGATGGTTTTGAGGCAGATGTCAGGGAGTTATGTGAGAGGTTTAAGAGCAGGGAATATCAGATATCTGATATGGAGAGAGGACTGGTAGACCTCATTAATTTGAGCGAATAAGTTGCTGCCCCCTTTTTCTCTGAGATTGTAGGGGACCATGATGGTCCCTCCCAGGGTGTTCTGGCTGGGAGTAGAGATCATGGTTTCAGAGTGCCCTTATATTATACGAAGGATGTAGGTAGGTTGAAGGATGTAATTAGATCACACTGGGGTGTGTTAACACTGGATTCGAATGTGAGGGAAGTTGTGGGTGCTACCCCAGGTTTTGTCTATAAGAATAGATCGAATCTAAAGAAATTGCTGTGTTATCCTAATATGGACAGCAGAAGTGATTAGGGTTGCTGGTACTGTACCCTGTGGTAGTTGCAACTATTGTTGTTCCATAGATACTGATGTCCTTTTCTATCACCCTGTCTATGGCACTAACCATGAAGTTAGAGTTCATGCAAACTGTGAATCTACACATGTTGTCCACTTGGCCTCCTGTGGAGCTTGTGCTGCATTTTATGTAGGGAAGACGGACAGGAGGCTGAGGGACAGGATAAGGGAACATCTCTACCAGATTAGGATTCATTCCACTGTTAATGCTCTGTCCAAACATGTCTTATCTGATGATTCCACACATCTTTTTCATTTTAAAGTACTAGATGTTACACACACTAGTTTTAGGGGGGGGATGTGAGGAGTAGAACTGAGAGTATTGAATCTAAATGGATTGTTAGACTTAGTAGATGTTTTTCCTGGACTGAATGAGAAAGTACCATTGAAACCTTTCCTGAAGTCCAGGAGATTGAAGTGATACATATGATTGTGCTTTTTATACATGGATATGCACATTTTTATAAGAGGAGTTATTGTTAGTGTTGTGCAATCAGTATGAATGTATGCAGTTATTTATGCAGTTTTTTGTTTTTATATATCTTTATTTACGTTTTATGAGTGGTACAGGTGTTTTCATTTTACTATGGTTAATGTATTTTAAAGTAAGCATTTCATTTATGTTGTATACCATGATGGTTGTACTGTGCCTTTAATGGTTTATCTGTTTTTGGCACTTTTTTGCTATATTAAAGGTGTACAAGAGGAGGTCCTTTTGGTCTGAAGAAGCCTATCCAGGTTAAAGCTCTTACCACGTCTTCTGTTTGTGTCACAATAAATCCAAATTTAAGTTTTTGAAGCCGTGTTTTTTTCAGCTTTGTTTCCTGCCCTGTGGTTGGTGCTGTGTTTTACTGCCTGCATCGTTACTGTGCCTTTTATGTTGGTTTACATTCTCTAGGATGTCAACATCACCTGGGGAGTTAATAATAGCTCCCAGCTTGCAATTGCTGCGATTTTGTCAGCCAGAGTCACTTTGTGTTGGCATGTACTTTAGATAAGTAGATACCAAACAGGAGAGGACCCAGGACCAAACCCTTTTGGACTCCACTCGTGACTTGACAGTCTGACTTGGAGTCAGCTACTTTCACAGTGGGGGCTCTATCTATGAGGCAGTTTGCAACCCACTTTGTGATATAGGGGTTTATGCCTAGCTTAGTGAGTTTTTCCATGATTCCTGAGTGGGGAATGGTATCAAAGGCCTTGGCCAGATCAAGGTAGGCTGTATGAACCACCTTGCCTTCATCCACCGCTCTGGTGACTGACTCAAAGAAGTCAACCAAGTTGAGCAGGCATGATCAACCCTTCACAAAACCAAACTTGTGGGATTCAGTGTTTGGAGATTTCCTATATCCTTTTTTATTAGGTCCATGATGATGAATTCCATAGCTTTGCATGTCAGACTCGTCAGGCTAATGGGGAGAAGGAATCATTGAGTGAGTGCATTAGTGCAGGAACAGTTCACTCATTCACTCAGTTGAAGTTGCAAAGGATCAGGATGTTAGGGGGTACCTTGATGGAGTCAAGTAGATCCAGGTAAGTGGAGTGGGTGTCCTGAGTAATGGAGGAGAGTCTATAGCTGGCCGTAACTTGGATGGGGTGTCTTGCCAACTGTCGGTTGCACCTTGAGTAGTTTTAGTGCATCATGCTGGCAAACCAGTCTGGAGGTGTCCTTAATGAAGACAGAGACTCCACCACCCTTAGTCTTTGGTTGGCTGCTTTTTGGGACTGATTGGCTTGACAGTTCTAGGTCTGCAAGCACTTTAAAACCTTCACTCTTATGAGAGGATATCAGTCTTGTACCATAATCTCAGTATGCCAGCTGCAACAGCATTACTGTTTGTCTTGTGAGTTATTTGGACTGATTGTTGTGACGTTTCCTTTTATTTTTGTGTTATTAATTTGTGATCCATCCCCCTTTCTCAAGACATGGTGAACGCATACATTTATTTTTGGTTGGATATTCCCTTGGACTAATTGGGTTGACAACCTATACTCTTGGGCTTCTAGCACTTTAAAACCTAAAAAGCACTACTCATATTAAACAGACAATTATATTGATTTAAAAAAGCAAAGCAAAACAAAACCCTTCATAAAATTTTGAGTTTGTTTTACCTTTTTAAAAAAATATGATTAATATGATTAGTGCTTTTTCTGTAAAGTTTACTTACTGTTACAACTGAGTAATGTGTGGGTTTCTGCAGTAATTCTTCACTTTTACTGTTAAAGCTGTGTAAATTAATGGTTTGCGAGATTTCAGAATGCTGCAATAACTTCACACTGTTGTACCTATAATTGCATTTGCTTCACCACTCCTGTGGTGATGTCATGTTAGAGGGTGTGACCAGTGCAATATTGGCCACACCCCCATGCTCACAAGGTGGCAACCCTACTTTGGATATTATTTTATTTTTATATTGAAAGTATGTATTTTGTTTTCATTTGAAATTACCCCTTCCTTAGATATGTAATGAAGTTAGAGACAGCTCTGGTTAACTGTCTTTTTACAGTTCTAGTTCTTCTTAGATTCATATTTGCTAGAAAAATGAAACCTATTCATTCCACTAAAATAATGCAGAGATGATTGAGTAACATGGACACCTGTGTTTCAGAAAACCCTGCTGTATAAGATGCCAATCACACTGGTGTAGGTCTGTCTTACTGGTAAGACTGATATTGTTTATAAGTGATTGAAGAGTGACTGAGATGTAATGTTTAAATCTCCCTATTTAAAGAGTGTGCAGGATTATAAGGCATGAATTATTTACTGGTTAGCAATGCACGGTGGTGCAGTGGTTAGCATTGTCGCCTCACAGCAAGAGGTTCTCCTGTTCGATTCTCAGCTGGAGTGCCTTCTGTGTGAAGTCTGCATGTCCTCCCTGTGGTTGAGTGACGTCTAAAGACATGCAGGTAGGTGTGTGTGTGAATGGGTGTGCCTTTTTTGAAGGTTGGGCATCAGGCTGGCAACTTGGCACCATAAAAATACACTGCCAATCATTAGTGGACCGGAGTTCTGCTGTGGCGAACCCTAACTGGGAAAAGCCGAAAGAAAGCAATGCAGCACAGGATTAAAAGCAGCTATAGCTCTGGAAAACTGAAATTATTACTTTTTCATTGTACATATTTAACTTACATGTTTAAGTAGAAAGGAGCCCCCTGTAGCCCTGGGTGGCTGTGACCCCAAGCCCCTCTGTAATTATTCTGACTCTGAAGTTGCAGTATTTGAGACATTGAGTAGGAAGAGGTGTCGTATTTCATCAGTGGAAAGAAGCAGTGCTCAAAATGTTTCCAGTGTCTCATGATCTTAGTATTTGGATGTGAGTGAATTTAACATGGATTACCTTTTACTGTATTGCCAGTTTTAATGTACCATCAGTAAGAAACCAAACTGGTCATGGTCTTGAGTTTACTACATCACTGAAGCATATTGTGTAGTTTAATGTAGTGCTTAGAAAACTGTAAACTGAAGGACTAATCATAATTTTTTGTATTTGTATTGCTGCTGAAAGGTTTAGAACTGCTCTCAGGACATGTATAAATAGTATTTAAAAAAACTATGATAAGCATCTTCTATCCGTATGAGGCATCCGTGAGATATTGTTGGGTTGTTAAGAAGACTTTGATGTGTGAATTGACAAGATTGCCTTTTTACTCCTACTGTTCTTTCAAATAACTTTGTAATTAGTGAAGTTATTAGAGATCCATTTTGAAGAATCATGGTATAACATTGTTAATCTCAGCTAACTGTGAATTATGTTAAAATTGATGTATTTTATTGGAAGAAGTGTTCAGTGTTTTGAAGCTGAAGTATTTACTAAAGGTACAGAAGTCATACACTAGTTAAGTAAGTTAATCCAGATAAAAATGTCATTTTCTGTTCTCATCCTTTAAAGCTAAATTGGATTTTTATTGTCTTTGCAGATATGAGCCCAAAGTTTTCCAAAGCACACTAAAATATATCGGAGGAAAATGGTATGTATACTTTGCTTGAAGTAACAGTTTTGTGCAACAGAGACAATAAAAGCTGCCTCATTGTCAGTACTATAATGGTTTAGCTTTCAATGTAATTTAAACAATATTATAATGACATTAATTTTCTGGCTGTTTTTCTTTTTTTTTTTTTTTTATCCCAACTATTTCTCACCTACAGCGACAGATATTTGATGCAACTGCCTTAGTTTCTATGAGCATACAACAAAAGATTAGTTGTTCATTTTGGTAACAGAGAAGCAGACCTGTGGCTTGATAAGGTTATACAGTGGATATAAAAAGTTTACACACCCCTGTTAAAATGCCAGGTTTTTGTGATATAAAAAAATGAGACCATAATAAATCCATTTCAAAACTATTCCCACCTTCAGTGTGACCTATAACCTGTGCAATTCAATTGAAAAACAAACAAATATATTAAGAGGAAAAAATATAAAAAATAAAAAAGCGTACAATACACTGGTTGCATAAGTATGTTCAGCTGGAACTGGGGCTTTAGTCAAGGTGGAGGAAATTGAACAGTTTTAAATACCAGTCACTTTTAGCCCAAAACGTTCAGGCATCTGCTAGAAAGATGAAGATGAGGAATTTCACCTTTCAGCATGACAATGACCCCAAGCATGCATCCAAATCAACAAAAGAATGACTTCACCAGAAGAAAATTAAAATTTTGGAATGGCCCAGACCTAAATCCAATAGAAAATCTGTGAGGTGACCTGAAGAGGACTGTGCACAAGAGATGCCCTCACAGTCTGACAGATGTGGAGCACTTTTTCAAGGAAGAGTGGCCAAATATCAATGCCAGAAGTCTAAACCTCAAAATCCATGCACTCGCACTCCTCAGTATGGAGAAAAATCTATATATGTGCAGTAACAGAAACCTGGTTTAAGGCTCCAGAGGGCACCTCAGCACTACCAGGCTACAACTCATACCATACATTTTGGCCGCAGAACCCAAACCGAAATACAAAAGGTGGGGGCGTATCCATATTCATCAAGGATACCCACACTTCCAGGTTAGTGGCACAGCACAATGCTTCAGAGATCGTCCACATGCAACTAACAATGGGCAAAACTTCAATTCAAGTTGTAGCTTGCTACAGATCACCCACCATGTCCCAGGACCCCCATTCCGCGTTTCTGGAAATGCTGGGAAATATAAAGGTCCTACCAAACACTCTAATATTGGGTGATTTCATTACCCAAACATTAACTGGGAGAACTACTCAAGTACTAACTCCCTTGCCCAACGTTTCCTAGAATTTATAAACTCAAACGCCCTGGTTCAACTGGTCAACACTCCCACCAGAGGTGACAACATATTGGACCTGGTCATCACCAACATGGGCGACCGGTATTCCACACCAGAGGACAACCCCCTCGCTGGTTAGATCTGGTCATAGACAAATCACTTTGGATATCCATATTCTGCCCCCACCCTCAGACAAGAAGGCCACCGTGAAAAACTTTTCAAAAGCAAACTTCACGTTACTTAAGACCGAGGTGGAAAGTTTCAAAGCCCCCATGCTAAAGGATAACACTGTCCAAGCTGCATAATCCTTTACTAATGCATTCTACGGGCTGCTACAAGAATGCATAGATCGTGCCATCCCAAGCAAAACCAAGACTCACTCCTCCAAGAAAAGGAAACCAGTGTGGTAGACTCCTGCCATAAACAAGCTATACAATAGAAGGAGGAAACTAGTACAGAAAAGAGTAAAATCCCAAGAAGGGAAGACATCTCTGATCAGTATCAGCAAGAAACTACGATCCCTCATAAAATCATCCAAGGCGAGCTTTGAAAGAAAAATTGCCAAGGACTCCAAAGATAACCACAAGGCATTCTTTAGTTATGTCAATAATCTAAGTGGCAATGCTCAGATCTGCTCAGAGTTAGTATAGAATGGCACAAAATACACTGAACCGACCGATGTAGCCAACATTCTGGCAGACAGGTTCACTGCAAACTTCACCCCCCTCTCACCCCCAAAAGGGCCCATAACCATACCAGAAGAATGTAGAGTCCCTGAAATCACACACACTCAGGTTAAAACAGCCCTCTCCAAAGCCAAAAACACAGCATCAATGGGACCGGATGGTTTCCCAGGCTGCGTCCTACATGAGCTCAAAGATGAACTAACCCCTCACCTAAACACACTGTTCAAACTCTGCCTCTCCACAGGCTACATACCCATAGAGTGGCACACAGCAACGGTTATTCTGCTCCACAACGGTGGAGCCACAACAGTGCCCGGGAACTATTGCCCTATAAGCCTGTCTAGCTTGGTCTGCAAGGCTGTGGAGTGCATCATCATGGAACTCATTAACAGTGATATTGGGAACCTCCAAACACTGGACCCTACCCAGTTTGGTTTTGTTAAGGGGCAGATCATGCCTCCTAAACCTGGTGGACTTCTTTGAGACAGTTACCGAGAGAAAGGTGGTACACACAGCCTACCTAGACCTCGCTAAGGCCTCCGACACCATTCCCCATTCTAGTATTATAGACATGCTCACCAGCCTAAACATAAACCCCTACATCACAAGATGGGTTGCCAACTGGCTCACAGACAAAACCCACATGGTGAAAATTGCGGGAGCTAGGTCCATCTCTAAACCGGTTACAAGTGGTGTTCCCCAGGGCTTAGTCCTTGGACCCCTCCTGTTTGGCATATACTTCTCAGAGGTACAGGCAAGCACAGGAGGTCTGTGGCTGACCAGGTTCGCAGACGACTGCAAACTAGGGGCTATAATTGACTCTCCGACTGAAACAGATATCCTCCAAAGGGTCTCACTGAGATGGATACCTGGTGTCAAAATCATGGCCTCAAGCTAAATGCCAAAAAATGCATAGTCATCCCCTTTGGAAAAAGCAAAGTACCCACAAACTACCACATAGGTGGCTGTCCCCTAAATAAGGAAGACGTAATAAGGGATCTGGGGACCCAAGTAGATAGTAATCTCACCTTTGATAATCACATTGCCAAAGTGGTTAGAAAATCCTTCTAAGTGGCCCACCTAATCACAAATGGGTTTGCATCCAGATCAAAAGAGGTAATTGTGCCCCTCCACTCATCAGACCCATCTTAGAGTACAATGCCCCATTTGGGATGTACCTTACAAGACACCTGCAACAGCTGGAAAGACCACAAGTACCTCACCAAGAGGATCACTGGCCTCAAACAGATGCCTTATGCAGCTCAACTGAAGAAACGCCAGTTGTACTCGGTTGCAACCGCCTACTCAGAGGTGATCTCTACCTGACATACAAGGCCATGTCCAACCCAAAATTGATGGACATGCTCCACCTAAAGAAAACCTTATCCCCTTGAGCGCCACACTCTAGGGATCTAAACCTCACAACAACAATAAATAGGACGTGCTGGAGGGATAGATTCCTGTCCCAGAGACTTCCCATGCTTTGGAACAAGATCCCAATCTACATTAGGCAGAGCTCCTCGCTAACACTCTTCAAAAGAAACCTTGACAACTGGATGGGAAATGAAAGTTTACCTCGGGGTTCACTTCAGTGGCTCTGCTGGACAGAGGCACAGGGAACTAATCTAAGAGGGCGACGAAAGCCAACACATTTTGGCTAGGCTTATAAATGCCCTGGGCAGATAGCCTAGTACCCACCTATGAATCTAAGTCAAGATGTGCCATACTGATGACTCCTACCTATGAAGACTGAATGCTGTAATCAAATCAAAAGGTGTTTCAACAAAGTATTAGTTTAAGGGTGTGCACACTTATGCAACCATCATATTGTACATTTTTTATTTTTCCCCTAACGGATTTGCTTGTTTTTCAATTGAATAGTACAGGCTATAGGTCACATTAAAGGTGGGAAAACGTTTGAAATGATTTATTGTGGTCTCATTTTTTTATATCACAAAAAATTGGCATTTTAACAGGGTGTGTAAACTTTTTTATATCCACTGTAAATGTCCATGGCAACCACTGTGTCTCATTATTGTTGTAAATGTATTGATGCTTATGCTAGTTTAACTGGTGTATTAACCATAGTGAGACATGTTAAGTGCATAGCATTACTGTATCTAAACTGTGGCCTTAAGTGAGGCAGAGCACCTCGCTGGCCTTGTTCAAGAGAAATCTTGACCAATGGATGGGAGATCGCAGATATACCCCAGGGATTACCTCAGTGTCACTGCTCAACAGAGGCACAGCAAAATAATGGGTATAGTTCCCCATACTAAAGGGGTGGCGTAAGCCACAATACTATGGGCTAGGCTTGTAAATGCCCTCGGGCAGATAGCCTAGTATGAACCTATGAACCTATGAACCTATGAACCTTGATTGATTAAAACTGACAAATTGAACACAGAACTAATATGCACACAAAAATACTAAACAGCTACCACTCTTCTACTCCAGCTCTGTCATAAGTCTTCTGCATCTATGAATTTGTATAATTAGTTGTACTTGTATTCTGCCATATATTATTTTTGTAGTAATGAATGCTCATAATCTCCGGCAGGTGGCTGAGATCTTCAGCACAGCCTTTTGAAAGTGTGACTGTTGTTTTGGATCTGAATGCACATGCAAGATCCTTTCCTCCTCCTCTGTAACACCACTAGGTCATGAGAAAGTATATTGATATTTATGCCCAGCAGACTATGGATTGCATCAGCTTTTCATCCCTAGCAACTTCAACATCTGGGTCATTTAAAAACTTGTACAATTTAGTTGTTATTGCTGCTACCAGTTATTAAGCCCTTAATGAGAAGTATTATCTGTGATACTTACTTTGCATTCTCAATAAGCATTCTCAATAAGCAGCGGAAAGAGATATTCATCTGACCTTCTGTTGTTGTTTTAAATTCTGTGATGTCTTATGTTATGTGGTTATGTCACCATGTGCTTTTAATGGCCAGTACATACAGATGCCATGGCCCTGTAGAATAACAGCTAGCTGCATTTTTTAAGGGAAGCAACAAAAGGAAATTGATAGATAATAAGATAGCACAGTGGAGATTAAAAATTCTGAACTGCGCTAGAGAACCATGCTGTATACAGATCTTTTGACAATAATAGAGTGAAAAGTCTCAAGTCATGGACTTAAATGTCTGTACTTCAACAGATAATCTAATAATTTGAAGACATGCAGCAAAAGTTCATGAAAAATATTAGTTCTTTAAGGAATAACTTTCAGAATATTTTCAGTTGCATTTTAGAAAAGAATTGTAGTTGACACTGTTATGTAAGAAGTCAAATGTTCTTTCAAAAGTCATTGTTTCATGAAAGCCCACTGTGATCTGACCTGACATGCAACATCATTTAATTAATGTAGTGAGGTTCTTAAGCCATTTGCATTAATTGACCTGGCCTGGGGTTAAACTTATTACTTTGGGGGGGGGGGGCATTGAATTGAACGTGGGTTTGCCAAGGATTTCTGTTTTTATATAATTTGCAGGTCATGAAATCTTAGACTGTCATATAGGCTTCCACCTAGCTGAACCTGGAACCAAGCTAGATATGGCCGCTTGTTCTTTTTTTTTTTTTTTTATTTGTCCTGTGGGCCAATTTTAAAATTGTAGGTTATTGCCATTTTTGGAGGCCTTGAAAGATAATTAGAGTCTAGTTCTTGGTCATTTGTAAATATTTCTCTCTTTTTATGTTTAAGGGTGATATTCAAGGAAACTATAACAATCCAGTCTGATAGTCAACCCATCAAATTCCTAACCCAGTTTTTGTTCACATGCCAAAGTGAAGAACTGATTCAAAAACTGTTAGTTTCTTTGAATCCTTTAAAAAACACTTTGGCTCCAAAGCACAGACAGATTGAGTCGTGACCATGACTCATGATCGTATTGATAACTGCTGTATGGGTTGCATCCTTCAGCTAGCCAGCTTCCAAAGCTTCAGAGCACCTTTCATGTGCCCCAACTGGCACGCAGCTCAAGCTAAGCTAACTAAAAGACAAGTTTGTGTGCAAACCCTTAAGAGCTTTACTGCTACTGAAGAGTATGCTCCACTGAGGCTTTCAAGGATCGACAGCTGGCTTATGCAGTAGTGTAACTATGGCAGGGCAAGACAGGCAACTGCCCCAGGTGCAAAGTGTTGGGGGTGTGACCAGCCGATCCCAGTCTTTCATTAATGCAATACCTGCTTTTAAAAGCCAGTATTATATTTATTGCATTTGCAGTCAAGCCTGAGAGCTGTAGCGATCCATGTGCGGTCTAAACTGTAGCATTGTAGCAAGCAGTTTGCAACACTTTTTTTAAAAAGTAAAAAAAAAAAAATGTTTTAATGAAAACCTGAGTATAGTAGTACTTTGTTACAGGCAGGGTCTAAACTGTAGCAGCTGTTTGCTATATTTGTAGTAAGCAGTTAGTTGCTACAGTGTAGTTAAAAAAATATATATATTTTTAAAGCATGAGTGCTATAGAGCTCCATGCAGGCAGATGTAAACTGTCAAAACTGTTTGCTACAGTTTAAAAAGAAGATTTTTTTTTTTAACTAAAGAAGTGCTATAGAGCTCCATGCAGGCAGTGTTGAGAGAGGGTTGGGGGCAGGCACAGAAATGGGACCTAAATGAATGGGGCAGAAAGGTTGTGGATGTATCATGCACTTCAGTGGAAGCTGGGTTAGACTTAACTGTAAGAAACAGATTGCTTACAAAGTGTGGATTCGCTGATTACTATGAAGTGCTTTACCTGCCCAGGGTGCTGGTTAAACCAGCCATGCTTCTAGGCTTGTGCTGTCCTTTGCTGTGCAGATAAGCTTCCTTTGGAGATAAAAAAAAATCCGTTTTCTTAGTTTTGTTGATGCTTTGCTACTTTCCTCTTCAGGGATGATTTTAAATATGGGAGTGTTGTATTTTAAAGGACTGTCTCAAGACTGTAACATACTTTTAAACAGAGCACTCATTTTTTCTGTCAGTTTAAAAGTAGTGTAAAGTAATGGAATACATTTTTCTGTGGAGAAATTGTTTATTTTGGGCTGGCATAGTGCTTTAAAATGCTTTTTACTGTCAAAAAAAAGTTAATTTTGTGGCCTGGTAGTATTTACTGGCAGTTGCTGCTTATCATCCCAGTGAAAGCGGCACCATTTTTGGCTTGACCATGGAGCAGACTATCAGTCCCATGGTCCATCTTTCTTCCAGCCACAAAAAGAAAAAGTTAAGCAAATAACCTTTGCCACCACAGCAGGCTAGCAATTAGCTTTAGCAGCAGGTCGGTGGATTCCTCTGGTGTAGCACCTGTAACCACTATGGACCAGGGAGTAGCCACATCCTGTGTGGCTGTTGGGGTCCTCTCAGTGGGTAAGAGAGAGAGGCAGCCTTGTTGGTCCTGGGAGAGGTAACAGGGAAGGTTCTTGTGTCGTGTCAGAATGCTGTGCTCATCCCTGGGGAAGCAGTTGCTGCCATTAGTAGCACAGTTGGCCACATTATTCCTGTCAAAAAAAAAAAACAGAAAACCAAGCATATACCTATTAATTTCTTTGGATAGGAGTAATTTACTAGGTCTAATTCAGAGTTTAATTCATACTGTTGATCCTTGTAAAATAGTTTCTGGTAAAAGAAAGAAGGATTCCTCTTTTTCTGAAGTGATTCAAGATGCTGACTCTGAACAAGTAGATGCATGGATGGATACATTTTTTTTAAATCAGATTTCTGATTCAAACTCAGAGGAGAGTTCAGTTTCTGATTCATCCTTGTGGGAGTTTCTCTTTCTCTGAGAGTATTGCTAGAATGTGCCAGTGTTTTCAGTGGGAGAAGACTGAGGTTTCTTAGTCCTTAGAAAATACTGAGTTTTTACAGAAGGATTTTAGGGTCATAGGTGAGTACTAGCCTATTTACCCGAAGGCATTTATAAGCCTAGCCAGAATGTGTTGGCTTTCGCCGCCACCTTAGATTAGTTCCCTGTGCCTCTGTCCAGCAGAGCCATTGAAGTGATCCCCGGGGTAAACTTTCTGTTTCCCATCCACTCGTCAAGGTTTCTTTTGAAGAGTATTAGCGAGGAGCTCTCCCTAATGTAGATTGGAATCTTGTTCCAAAGCATGGGAAGTCTCTGGGACAGGAATCTATCCCTCCAGCACATCCTATTCATTGTTGTGGTAAGGTTTAGATCCCTAGAGTGTGTTGCTCGAGGGGATAAGGTTTTCTTTAGGTGGAGCATGTCCATCAGTTCTGGGTTGGACATGGCCTTGTATGTCACACAGAGATCACCTCTGAGTAGGCGGTATGCAACCGAGTACAACTGGAGTTTCTTCAGTCGAGCTGCATAGGGCATCTGTTTGAGGCCCATTGATCCTCTTGGTGAGGTACTTCTGTGGTCTTTCCAGCTGTTGCAGGTGTCTTGTAAAGTACATCCCAAATGGGGCATTGTACTCTAAAAAGGGTCTGATGAGTGATGAGTAGAGGGGCACAATGACCTCTTTTGATCTGGATGCAAACCCTTTTGTGATTAGATGGGCCACGTAGAAGGATTTTCTAACCACTTTGGCAATGTGATTATCAAAGGGGAGATTACTATCTACTTGGGTCACCAGATCCCTTATTACGTCTTCCGTATTTAGGGGACTACCACCTATGTGGTAGTTTGGGGGTACTTTGTTTTTTCCAAAGGGGATGACTATGCATTTTTTGGCATTTAGCTTGAGGCTATGATTTTGACACAAAGTATCCGTCTCAGTGAGACCCTTTTGGAGGATGTCTGTGTCAGACGGAGAGTCAAGTATCTCCCCTAGTTTACAGTCGTCTGCGAACTTGGTCAGCCATAGTCCTCTTGTACTTGCCTGTACCTCTGAGAAGTATATGCCAAACAGGAGGGGTCCCAGGACTGAGCCCTGGGGAACACCACTTGCAACCGGTTTAGAGACAGACCTAGCTCTCGCAACTGTCACCATGTGGGTACTGTCCGTGAGCCAGTTGGCAACCCATTTTGTGATGTAGGGGTTTATGTTCGGGCTGGTGAGCTTGTCTATAATACGAGAATGGGGAATGGTGTAGAGGGCCTTAGCGAGGTCTAGGTAGGCTGTGTGTACCACCTTTCCCTCGTCTATAGCCTTGGTAAATGTCTCAAAGAAGTCCACCAGTTTTAGGAGGCATGATCTGCCCTTAACAAAGCCAAACTGGGTAGGGTCCAGTGTTTGGAGGTTCCCAATGTCTCTGTTAATGAGTTCCATGATGATGTGCTCCATAGCCTTGCAGACCAAGCTAGTCAGGCTTATAGGGCGATAGTTCCCAGGGTTTGTTGTGGCTCCACCTTTGTGGAGTGGGATAACCATTGCTGTGTGCTACTCTATTGTTGTGGCTCCACCTTTGTGGAGTGGGATAACCATTGCTGTGTGCTACTCTATGGGTATGTAGCCTGTGGAGAGGCTGAGGTTGAACAGTGTATTTAGGTGAGGGGTTAGTTCATCTTTGAGCTTGTGTAGGATGCAGCCTGGGACACTGTCCGGTCCCATTGATGCTGAGTTTTTGGCTTTGGAGAGGGCTGTTTTAACATGAGTGTCTGTGATTTCAGGGACTCTACATTCTTGTATGGTTATGGGTCCTTTTGGGGGTGAGATGAGGGTGAAGTTTGCGCTGAACCTGTTTGCCAGGATGTTGGCGATATCGGTTGGTTCAGTGTATTTTGTGCCATTCTACACTAACTCTGAGCAGATCTGAGCATTGCCACTTAGATTCTTGACATAGCTAAAGAATGCTTGGCAATTTTTCTTTCAAAGCTCACCTTGGATGATTTTATGAGGGATCGTAGTTTCTTGCTGATACTGATCAGGGATGTCTTCCCTTCTTGGGATTTTACTCTTTTCTGTACTAGTTTCCTCCTTCTATTGTATAGCTTGTTTATGGCAAGAGTCCACCAGACTGGTTTCCTTTTCTTGGAGGAGTGAGTCTTGGTTTTGCTTGGGATAGCACGATCCATGCATTTTTGTAGCTGCCCTTAGAATGCATTAGTAAAGGATTTTGCAGCTTGGACAGTGTTATCCTTCAACATGGGGACTTTGAAACTTTCCACCGCGGTCTTAAGTAATGTGAAGTTTGCTTTTGAAAAGTTTTTCATGGTGGCTTCTTTGTCTGGGGGAGGGGGCAGAATATGGATATCCAAAGTGATTTGTTTATGGTCGGATCTAACCAGCAAGGGGTTGACCTCTGGTGTGGAACACCGGTCGCCCATGTTGGTGATGACCAGGTCCAGTATGTTGTCACCTCTGGTGGGAGTGTTGACCAGTTGAACCAGGGTGTTTGAGTGTATAAATTCTAGGAAAAGTTGGGCAAGAGAGTTAGTACTTGAGTAGTTCTCCCAGTTAATGTTTGGATAATTGAAATCACCCAATATTAGGGTGTTTGGTAGGACCTTTATGTTTCCCAGTGTTTCCAGAAATGCGGAATGGGGGTCCTGGGACATGTTGGGTGATCTATAGCAAGCTACAATTTGAATTGCAGTTTTGCCCATTGTTAGTTGCATGTGGATGTTCTCTGACGCATCGTGCTGTGCTACTAACCTGGAGGTGTGGGTATCCTTGATGAATATGGATACGCCCCCACCTTTTGTATTTCGGTTTGGGTTCTGTGGCCGAAATGTATGGTATGAGTTGTAACTTGGTAGTGCTGGTGTGCTCTCTGGAGGCTTAAACCAGGTTTCTGTTACTGCACACACATCGATTTTTCTCCATACTGAGGAGTGCCTCGAGTGTGTGCATTTTGAGGTTTAGACTTCTGGCATTGAGTAGCATTACCCTCAGTTTTTTGTTACTTGTGCTTTTTACGGCGGTGGGTTTGTCTTTTGAGCCTTGCATAAAAAAGGCACAATGGGGGTGGCAAGAGCCTTGATAAGTATTCGAAAGCCTAAGGGTGACAGGTGCAAGCCATCTCTAGCGAAGCAGCGTGGCTTGTTGAGCATGTCATCCCAGGCAGACAGACACTGGATCACCTTTGAATGACACCAGAAACTTAGCCAATTGTTGAAATCGAGAATTTTTTCTTTATACCGTGGTATCATTCTTGGTGAGGGCAGGATGCTGCTCACGGTCAGGGTCATACCGGCCTGGGCTACATGATCAGAGAGCTCTTCCATGTCTCTCTTCATGTAGTCCCAGGAGGTACAGCTCAGGTCATTCACACCAACATGGACAATTGCAGAGTCATATTTGTACTTGTTCTGGAGTGACCTGAGTGCTTGTGTTATGTGATGGATCCTGGCACCCGACAGACAGATAACAGTAACCTTCTCCTTATTCAGCCTAGTGAATGGGATGTCAGTGTGCCTGACTATAGAGTCACCTATTACTAGTATGTTGGGTATGTTATTTTGCCTTAAAGGCTGTGATTGCATGGTACACTGGTTTTATGAAGTATGTGTTTCATGGTTTGTGTTGGGGGGGGGGGGTGGAGGTTGCTTGGATGTTTGCTTTGGCAGTCTCTGTTGGTTTCGCAGATTTTTATTTAGAGCCTCCGAGTATGTTTTCGTGTATTTGTGTTTTTTTACCGGTGCTGGTTTAATGGGTCTATGTAAGACTGGTGGTGTGATGCAAGTATTTCCCTTCTCCTCTTGACTGTCTGATCCAGTTTTGGGTTGAGAGAGCTTAGCCTCTAGTTTGGCTGTATAACTGCATCTCTCACGTGTATTAGGTGGTAGGAGGAGGGGGTTGTCTATGTACATGAGGCAGTTGTAACATTGCCTCAAAATGCCCAGATTCACCAGCTGGACTGGAGAGTACACCTGAAACTGCCCTTTGGACATGCCTGGATAGGTACAGTGAACTGTTTTACTGGATGGCTGGTAAGGTCGAATAGAGAGCCCTGTCCTTCTGTACAGTACAGGAGGGTCTTGTGCTAGGGTTTATAAGTGAACCCTCCAGAACCTATACCCATTCTTCCTATTCTGATTGCATTAGAGGATGTGTATAAGTGTTACTACCTGCAATTTTCCTAATAGTCAGCCAGCTGCTCTTAAAAAGGCAGACAGGATGTATAAAGTTCCGTAGTCTTTTTAAATTTTTATACTCTGTTCCCAAATCTGACCAAACAGCCATAGCTTTAATTTTTTTCCACTGCTGCTAAGGACTTAGTTAATTCCAATCTTACTTGTTTCTTATAAATATGTGAACATTATTGATAGGTATGGGGAAAAAGTGCATACTTTTACAACTTTGATTTTCATAATTTTGATTTGTCAGGCTAATAAAGTTTTTCTGACAAACTGCGAAAGCTTGAGGAATATTTTATCTGTGGTTTCTTCTTCCAGGGCTATGACCACTGGTATTGTTTTCAGGATGTTTGCATGGCTGCACTCTCGGAACATCCCAGATGGTGTTTAAAATGAGATTTTTAAAGAACAACCGCACCCACAGACTCATAAAAACATGTTTATTTCATCATGGTTTGGTGTTTCCTACATTTTAACACCACTCTAGGACTATAGAGCTTTTTATATATGCAATTTCTGACTCTGACCACATGAAGTCTGGCATCTTGAAATAATTCTGACTGTTTAGGCTGCCTCTAAGTATCCCAGAATGTATTGTCTCCAAACAATTGCATCAGATCTGCCACTTTTCCCTAAAGCTCCTGTCAGTGTACTGATTTTACAGGCATTCACTGCTGCGTTATAGTCACCTACTTTTGGTTAAAATTGTATCCTTTTTCAATGACTACTTCAAACGTACACAGTGCAAATGCTACAGAATAGAATTGAAAAGTGCATTTTATTGCTCTTTCTTCGTAAAAATGCTATCTTGATTTCTTTTGTGAAGGCTGAAATCTAGTTCTTAAAGGTATCACCCCTCCCCTTTACACCTACCTTCCCTAGCTGTCAAAGAGCTAAGAGTAATTTGACCCATTATCTGCATGTGATTGACAGCTTACAGCAGGTAACCAGACTAATGTACTTACTGTTTTCTTGTCAGCCTTTCATTACAGTGGGAGACTTTTTTTTTGTTGCACTCCTCCTGTCAAATTTAGAACCAAGCTCCATAGCACTGGGAATATTCACTGTTTTGCAAAGCATCAAATTCCCACTTATTTTCCTTCCTGTTTGGTTAAATAGCTAACAAATGATGCACTATAAACACAAAATATTTCATAGACTTGGATGACAGCACCCACATGCTTTTCTTAAGTGGTAATTTAAGAAAATCATGGTATTGCATACTACTTGTAATCTGATGTAGTGTTGTCAATTGTGACAGACATCTGCTTCTTATGTAAAAACATGCAATTATTGTCTACGCATGGCCATTGCAAATTTATGCTCTTAGTTTTTTGCAGCTGTTACTGTGCTTCTGCCTGTACTTTGTCGCATATCGGTAGGGCTCTTCAGAAAAGTGAGATCATAGTTTGACATTTTTGCTAGGTTAAGAGTGGGCTGGGCAAGGCAGCTCTGACATCACAACGTGGGAGGTCCACTGGCTCTTCTATACAGCATGCAAATCAGGTGGGAATTGCATCACTTTGGGGGAAGAAATGTCCCGGTAGCTAGAGCAAGAGTGCTGCCAGATGTGACATCATCATTTCAGAGCCAGCTAGAGGTTTTTCAACTTTGTTTTCAAAGTGAAAGTAAAACAGTACGGAAAGGTAGGGACCCCTAACAGGGAAAACAGGTGAGTGGATTAGTTTGTAAAGCTGCATGGGTGATTTTTCGAGGCTGTATCAACAAACAGGGACTAAAAGAGACAGCAGGTTGAGCAGTCTGCTTTAATATCCTGTTGTTGTCCTTTAAATTCTCCCTTGGAAAGAGATTTACCCCAGGATTCAGTAATGCCTACACTAACTGTACACCATTCTGAGTGAACAGACAACTCGCATCTTTTTCTTCCAAATTTTAGTTTTACTACTGATATTCTTGCAGCTTTAAATATTTACAAGGATTCATAGAGGTTATCACAGAGTGTAGACTACATGTACACTTAGTGTATTTTTTTCTGAATGCCTAGAAAGCACACAAAATGTGATAAGAATGTTCTTAAATACATATTATGTACATTTAGTGTAGGCTTTACTGAATCTGGCCCTTGGTGTTTTGCACCTCTGCTGCAGGGGTGATTCGAAAGTATGAAAAAATGCAACGAACCCACCACTTCTGGTCAAACTGGAAAAGCAACGAAAAACCAAAATTGAAGTAGAAAAAGTTTAATAAAACCTCTAGTGCCTCGGCATGAAGACTTCAAAGGAGAATAAAACAGTTCTAAATACTCAAACATATATAGCAAGACCAATCATCCACTAATTACATAATTAACCCTAAATTAGGTTAGAAAGACTTTCCAATTATACTCTACATTAATGCCTATTGGACTTAAAGTCCCATGTTTCAATATAAAAACAGTTTCCTTGTACAAAAGTTTTTTCTTAACATCAAAATCACATCCTCTCTCAAGGACATTTTCTAATATAGTGCATTGTAAACCACCTGGATTTCTGTTATGATGCTCTTTAAAATGCATTGCAAGAGGGCTTTCAAGTTTGACATTTCTAATGTCCTCTTGAACTCTAAGTTTGAAAGTCCTCTTGCTTTCACCCACATAAAACATGCCACAAGGGCACCTTAGTGCATAGACAACCCCTTCAGCGTTGCATGAAAATTTGCCTTAAAAGGAATCCCATTAATGTATTTAAATGTTCTACATACATCTTTACATATAATACACCTACCACAGGGAAATGTGCCTACTACATTTAATGTTTGACTAATTGTATAACTAGGAGGGCAGAAACTAGCATGTACCAAAATATCTTTAATGCTCTTCCCCTTACGATATGAGAATATGGGAGCTTTACATATCGTATCAGAAAGTTCTTTAAATCTAAGTAGGAAATTCCAATGATGTTTAATTATTTCCTTTACTTTATCTGATAAAACATCATAGGTGGTAACTACATAGATTTTCCTAAGGTTAGAATCTGTTTCAGCAATAATATTAATTTGACCCACCTTTCTTGTTCTGAGGATTCTCCATAACTTTATTCAGTAAAGCATGTACATTCTGATTACAGTAGCCCCTTCTAATAAACAGATCAGCTGTTATATTAAGTTCTTTAGCAAGGTCAGGGCTATTATTACATAATCGCTTCACATGGAGAAATTCGCCATAGGGGAGAGATTTCAACAAAAGGGTGGATGACAACTATCTACATCTGAAAAATGCATACCATCCTCAAATTTTCGATGGATTTTACTCGCCACTTTTCCATTTAACTCCCCTTTTAAAGAAATATCCAAAAATGTTACTGATCTGCCTTAACTGTACACCATCAAATTTTAAAGCAAATGCATTATTTTGCTAGGAAACCAGTAACTTTCTCCTGGCCCCCTTTACAAATAAAAATTAAATCATCTATATATCTATAGTACTGAGTTACATGCTCTTTAAAAAATCTTAAACAATATAGATGGCCCATTTCAAACAAACCCATCATAATATTTGCATACATAGGTTCATAGGTAGGTACTAGGCTGTTGGCCCTAGGGCCTATATAAGCCTAGCCAAAAAGGTACCCTGGCTTTTGCTACCCAAGATAATTATTTTCCTGTGCCTCTGTCGAGCAGAGCAACAGAGGTGATCCCGGGGTGAATTTCCTGTTTCCCATCCAATCATCAAGATTTTTCTTGAAGAGTGCTAATGAGGAGCTTTGTTTGATATAGATAAGTAGTTTGTTCCAGAGTATGGGAAGTCTCTGGGACAGGAATCTGTCCCTCCAGTGTGTTTTGTTTATTGTAGTGACAAGGTTTAGGTCCCTAGAACGTGCAGCTTGGAGGGATTGAAATTTCTTTAAGTGGAGCATGTCCAACAGCTCTGGGTTTGACATAGCTTTGTATGTTAGGCAGAGATTGCCTCTCAGTAGGTAATATACGATGGAGTAAAGCTGGAGTTTTTTGAGACTGTCTGCATAGGGCATCTGTTTGAGGCTGGTAATCCTCTTTGTGAGGTATTTCTGCAGCCTTTCCAGTTGTAGATGTCTTGTGAGGTACATACCAAAAGGGGCGTTGTACTCTATAATGGGGCTAATGAGTGACTAGTAGAGGGGAACAATGACCTCTTTTTTTCCTGGATGAGAAACCTTTTGTGATGAGGTGTGCCACTTAGAAGGATTTCCTGACTACTGTGGTAATGTGATTATCAAAGGAGAGACTACGGTCCACCTGTGTCCCAAGGTCTTTTATCACACTTTCAGTGTTAAGTAGATTACCACCTATGTGGTAGCTCATGGGTACAGAGTTTTTACCAGAAGGGTTGACAATGCACTTTTTGGCATTAAGTTTGAGGCCATGGCTTTGACACCAGGCATCTGTCTCTGTGAGGCCCTTTTGCAGCATGTCCACACCATTAGGAGTTTCAGTTATGGCTCCTAGTTTGCAGTCATCTGCGAACTTCATTAGCCAAAGACCTTCTGTGTTAGCCTGTACTTCAGAAAAGTAGATACCAAGCAGGAGAGGACCCAGGATGAACCCTGTGGTACTCCACTTGTCACTGGTCTGAAGTCGAATTTGGAGTCTGCTACTTTCACAGTGTGGGTTCTGTCATTGAGTCAGTTGGCAACCCATCTTGTGACATAGGGATTTATACCTAGTTTAGTGAGTTTATCTATAATTCCAGAGTTGGGGATGGTATCAAAAGCCTTGGCGAGATCTAGATAGGCTGTGTGAACCACCTTACCCTAGTCTACATCTTTGATGACTGCTTCAAATAAGTCTATCAAGTTTAGGAGACATGATCTGCCTTTTACAAACCCGAACTGGGTGGGGTCCAGAGTTTGGAGATTACCAATGTCTTTGTGTATAAGATCCATGATGATACGTTCCATGGCCTTGCAGACCAGGCTCATTAGGCTAATGATGTGGTAGTTCTCGTGGTCCGTGGTGGCTCCCGCTTTGAGGAGTGGGATAACAGTCGCTGTGCGCCATTCAGTGGGCACAAAGCCTGAGGTGAGACTATGATTGAACATGGTGTTCAGATGGGGTGCCAGTTCATTCTGCAGTTAGTGTAGAATCCAGCCTTGGACCAGGGTCAGGTCCCATGGATGCTGTGTTCTTGGCTTTGGAGAGTGTGTTTTTTACCTGTACAGTCGTGATTATAGGAACTTTGCATTCTTCTGGTATAGAGATGGGCCCTTTATAGGGTGAAAGCAGGGTAAAGTTAGCACTGATCCTATCTGCCAGGATGTTGGCAACATCAGTTGGTTCTGTATATTTAGTGCCATTGTGCTGTAACTCAGAGCAGATCTGAGTGTTGCCATTGAGATTCTTGACATTGCTATAAAATACTTTGTGGTTGTCTTTAGAATCAGTGGCGATTTTGTTTTCATAACTAGCTTTGGAGGATTTTATGAGGGATCTCAGCTTCTTACTGAGGCTGACCAGGGAGTTCCTTCAATCATGGGATTTTACTCTTTTTTTTTGCAACAGTTTCTTTCTTCTGTTGTAGAGTTTGTTTATGGCAGGGGACCACCAGATTGGCTTCCTTTTTTTGGAGGATAGCATCTTGGTTCTGTTAGGGAGAGCATGATGTATGCATTCGGGTACGTGCTTATGAAGTGCATTTGTGTAGGATTCAGCAGTCATACCTCTATTGTCCGTCTGCTTGTACTGTGGTTTCCCTAATTGGGGGGGGGGGGTTGCGGATGTCTAGGGTGATTAGCTTGTGGTTGGATCTGACCAACGAGAAATTGACCTCTGCTGTGGAACACCGGGCACCCATTTTGGTAATGTCCAGGTCTAGGATATTGCTGCCCCTGGTGGGAGTGTGGATAAGTTGATCCAAGGCATTGGTATTTATGAATTCCAGAAAATGTTGAGGAAAAGAGTTTGTACATAGGTGAACCTATCTGCCCGAAGGCATTTATAAGCCTAGCCAGAATGTGTTGGCTTTCGCCACCCCCTTAGATTAGTTCCCTGTGCCTCTGTCCAGCAGAGCCACTGAAGTGATCCCTAGGGTAAACTTTCTGTTTCCCATCCACTTGTCAAGGTTTCTCTTGAAGAGTGTTAGCGAGGAGCTCTGCCTAATCTAGATTGGAATCTTGTTCCAAAGCATGGGAAGTCTCTGGGACAGGAATCTATCCCTCCAGTGCGTCCTATTTATTGTTGTGGTAAGGTTTAGATCACTAGAGCGTGTGGCTTAAGGGGATAAGGTTTTCTTTAGGTGGAGCATGTCCATCAATTATGGGTTGAACATGGCTTTGTATGTCAGGCAGAGATCACTGAGTAGGCGGTGTGCAACCGAGTACAACTGGAGCTTCTTCAGTTGCACTGCATAGGGCATCTATTTGAGGCCAGTGATCCTCTTGGTGAGGTACTTCTGTGGCCAGTGATCCTCTTGGTGAGGTACTTCTGTGGTCTTTGCAGCTGTTGCAGGTGTCTTGTAAGGTACATCCTAAATGGGGTGTTGTACTCTATGATGGGTCTGATGAGTGATGAGTAGAGGGGCACAATGACCTCTCTTGATCTGGATGCAAACCCTTTTGTGATTAGGTGGGGCACATAGATGGATTTTCTATCCACTTTGGCAATGTGATTATCAAAGGAGAGATTACTATCTACTTGGGTCCCCAGATCCCTTATTAGGTTTCCTGTATTTAGGGGACTACCATCTATGTGGTAGTTTGTGGGTACTTTGTTTTTTCCAAAAGGAATGACTATGTACTTTTTGGCATTTAGCTTGAGGCCATGATTTTGACACCAGGTATCCATCTCAGTGAGACCCTTTTGGAGGATGTCTGTGTCAGCCTGAGAGTCAGTTATAGCCCCTAGTTTGCAGTAGTCTGTGAACTTGGTCAGCCATAGTCCTCCTGTGCTTGCCTGTACCACTGAGAATTGTATGCCGAATAGGAGGGGTCCTAGGACTGACCCCTGGGGAACGCCACTTGTAACCGGTTTAGAGTCAGACTTAGCTCCCGCAACTATCACCAGGTGGGTTCTGTCCATGAGACCGTTGGCAACCCGTCTTGTGACATAGGGATTTATGTTCAGGCTGGTGAGCTTGTCTATAATACAAGAATGGGGAATGGTGTCAAAAGCCTTTGCCAGATGTAGGTAGGCTGTTTGTACCACCTTTCCCTCGTCTATAGCCTTGGTAACTGTCTCAAAGAAGTCCACCAGGTTTAGGAGGCATGATCTGCCCTTAACAAAGCCGAACTGGGTAGGGTCCAGTGTTTGGAGGTTCCCAATGTCTCTGTTAATGAGTACCATGATGATGCACTCCATAGCCTTGAAGACCAAGCTAGTCAGGCTTATAGGGTGATAGTTCCCAGCTTCTTTTATGGCTCCACCTTTGTGAAGTGGCATAACAGTTGATGTGCGCCACTCTATGGGTACGTAACCTGTGGAGAGGCTGAGTTTGAACAGTGTGTTTAGGTGATGGGTTAGTTCATCTTTGAGCTCGTGTAGGACGCAGCCTGGGACACCATCCAATCCCATTGATGCTGTGTTTTTGGCTTTGTAGAGGGGCTGTTTTAACCTAGTGTCTGTGATTTCAGAGGCTCTATGTTCTTCTGGTGTGGTTATGGGCCCTTTTGGGGGTGATGTTTGCACTGAACCTATCTGCCAGGATGTTGGCAATATTGGTCGGTTCAGTGTATTTTGTGCCATTCTGCACTAACACTGGGCAGATCTGAGCATTGCCACTTAGATTCTTGACATAGCTAAAGAATGTCTTGTGGTTGTCTTTGGAGCCCTTGGCAATTTTTCTTTCGAAGCTCGCCTTGGATGATTTTATGAGGGATCAACATTTCTTGCTGATACTGATTAGGGATGTCTTCTCTTCTTGGGATTTTCTCTTTTCTGTACTAGTTTCCTCCTTCTATTCTGGCATTGAGTAGCATTACCCTCAATTTTTTGTTACTTGTGCTACTTACGGCGGTGGGTTTGTCTTTTGAACCTTGCCTAAAAAAAGGCACTATGGGGGTGGCAAGAGCCTTGGCCAGTATTCGAAAGCCTAAGTGTGACAGGTGCAAGCAGTCTCTAGCAAAGCAGCGTGGCTTCTCGAGCATGTCATCCCAGGTGGACAGATACTGAATCCCCTTTGAATGACAAAAGAAACTTAGCCAATTGTTGAAATTGATAATTTTTTTCTTTATACCATGGTATCATTCATGGTGTGGGCAGGATGCAACTCAGGGTCAGGGTCATACCGACCTGGACTACATGATCTGAGAGCTCTTCCATGTCTCTCTTCATGTAGTCCAGGGAGGTACAGCTCAGGTCATTCACAACAACATGGACAATGACAGAGTCATATTTGTACTTGTTCTGGAGTGAACTAAGTGCTTGTGTTATGTGGCGGATCTGGGCACCCAACAGGCAGCTAACAGTAACCTTCTCCTTATTCAGCCTTGTGAGTGTAATGTCAGTGTGCCTGACTATAGAGTCACCTATTCCTAGTATGTTGGGTATTTTATTTTGCCTTAAGAGCTGTGATTGCCTGGCACACTGGTTTTGTGAAGTATGTGTTTCATGGTTTGTGTTGGGAGGTGGCGGGTGCTTGGATGTCTGCTTTGGAGGTCTCTGTTGCTTTTACAGATTTTTATTTAGAGCCTCCAAGTATGTTTTCTTGTATTTATTTGTGTTTTCTGCCGGTGCTGGTTTAATGGGTCTATGTGAGTCTGGTGGTGTGATGCAAGTATTTCCCTTCTCGTTTTGACTGTCTGATCCAGTCTTGGGTTGAGAGAGCTTAGCCTCCAGTTTGGCTGTATAATTGCATCTCTTGCATGTATTAGTGTTTGGTGGTAGGAGGAGAGGGTTGTCTGTGTACATGAGGCAGTTGTAACATTGCCTCAAAATGCCCAGATTCACCAGTTGGACTGGAGAGAGTACACCTGAAACTGCCCTTTGGACATGCCTGGATAGGTACAGTGAACTGTTCTACTGAATGGCTGGTAAGGTTGAATAGAGAGCCTTGTCCTTTTGTACAGTATGGGGGGGGGTCTAGTGCTAGGATTTAGAAGTGCTTGCTATGAGTTTTGAGCAAGTGCCAGGTTGAGAAATGAATGTTTGAGTGCTTAAGTTAAAAGTTTGTCTAGTTCCAAGGGAAAAATTGAAGAGGAGACTTTGTGGAGCCAGGAATAGTTGTACCCTAGCTGCCCGGCAGGCAAATGCGTTTTTTATAGAAGGGAAATGAAAGAGAAATTAGCCCAGAATGGCCAATAAACTACTAATTTCTGGGCTGAAACCACTCTTCCAGGGACAGACAGGCTGCTCAAAGCTCCGCTGTCTCACAGGTGAACAGAAAAAACTTCCTTCTATCCAACTAAGGTATGGGCAAACACAGAGATTTGTAACACAGCCCTAAAATTCAGTACTAACTTGAAAACTGGACTATGCTAGCTTAGAAAGATGGGAAATAAGTATATATATATATATATATATATATATATATATATATATATATATATTTTTTTTTTTTTTTTTTCAGAAAATAAAGCAGATACAATCAAAAAAGCACTTTAAATGCACAGAAAAGGATACTTATTGTTCTATATCTCAGATCAGAGTTGTAGTTAATGTCCCTAGTAATAAATTAGGAAGAAACACAAATATAGTAAAAGCAGATGAATAAAGTGCATTCTATATATATATATATAAATATATATATATATATATATATATATATATATATATATATATATATATAAAACAATAGAAAATGAACAAACTGATTTAAACATGTTACCTAATTAACCAAAAAAAAGCTCAAAACTGAGCCCTGTTCCAGCAGTCTTCAATCAGACAAGTTCTAACTGCACACTCCCACTACTAGGGTGCAGGGGAACGTTCTACAAAAAAGATGGCCTGGATCAGCGCTCAAGTTATACAAACAAAGCTATATTCAGCAGGCCTGAATATGGTCTATGCTACAGCAACAAGGTGCACCAGTTTCAGAAAGAAACCGTTCAAATAAGTAGGTGCAATAAGCCTGTGACCAGAAATTCCCAGCTCAAAAGGGCAGAATTTAGCCTCTCTTCCCACAAGAGTGCAGACCACAAACCTTCTTAATGTAGAATAACTGGCCTGAAGCCCAAGTGCTTAAACCAGAACTAATACACTTTTAGAATAGCAGACATTGAGCCTTCAATCAGCAATTCCCAGCTTAAAAGAATGTAAGCTACCTGTCCTGCCACAGCAGTGCAGACCACAAACCTTAATGTAAAACAACCGGTATGAAGCCCAAGTGCTTAAACCAAAAGACTTAGAATAACAGTTACAATTTAATCAGACTACTACCAAGCAGTAATAAATGCAGCAGAATAAATAAAATTGAGTACTTTTAAGAAGAGGCAAAAGCAAAATAAAGTAGCAAACATGAGTAGATGTCCTTCAAGGATGCATCTGCAGTCCTTACAAATGGGTAGTCCTGTCGTCAGGCAGCCCTTCGGTCGGCCGGATTCCAAAGTCTGGGTCTGGCTTCGGCTGGTGTCGCACTTCACCCGACGTCATAGCTGCAGTTTTTTGGGTATAAAGGCATCAGCCGACGCCATCTTCCCCAGTCTTTCTTGCCGCGTGGCGCCCAAAGCAGAAGCTGTTCGCAAGTGCCGGTCGGTCAGAACCAGAGATTTCATACCGAATACTACTTCGAAGACTTCTAAAAAGCTAAGTACCCCGTTGGGGACTCTTTCTTGCCTCAGCCGATGTCAGAAAAAGTGAATAACTGTTTAACTTGTGGGAAACAAATACCTCATAAAGATTTCCACTCTTACTGCTTACCTTGTTTAGGCCCAGACCACGACGTAGCAGCTTGTCTAGCCTGTGCTTCTTTTAACCGACGGACGCTTAGACGTCGGTCAGAATTTGCAGAACAGTTTTTCGGCTCTGAATTTGCTTATATCATGCCGTCGGACCCTCCGACTTCACAAATTACCAAAAAACGCAGGGAAAAGGACCGACACTCGCGGTTTCGGCCGAAACCGCGGTCAAGCCTACCACGAGTGTCTCGGTTTCGGCTGAAACCGAGCAAGCGGTTCTTCCCCCGGCCGAAAACATGCCTTCTACCGAGGCCTCTTCTAGCCTGGTGGAATCGGCTTCTGAAACCCAACCTTCTGTTGCGGTTTCTCAGGAATTATCAGACACTATTCCCTTGGATATTTCAACCCCTGCACGTGGAGCTGCTAGGCCTCCTGCAGCCATGTCTATTAAGGCCTTTGCCAGGGCTAAAGCTTCAAAAACGGTGCCTGTTAAACCCCCCTCTCACAGGCCCAGCACCAGTTCCCATATGCTTTCTTTGGCTGAGGATCTCATTTCCTTAATTCGTGGCTCCCAGCCTCATCCAGACAGGGCCTCTCATCCACCTCCAGAGAAGAGGCCTAGAGCAGAGCCCCCTGAACCAGTATCCACAGATGACTCCTCTGATGACTCAGAACATACAGATCCTCCAGAGGCTCCTTATTCCCCTTACGAAGACTCTGATGCTGAAGAGTCCATTCCTTCGGCCTCTCCACCTGAGGAATTTTCCTTTGGGGAAACCTTGCATGCTATTTGGGAACAATTTCAGTGGCAGGGCCAAGATTTCTCAGACTCCAGAAAAAGGCTCAGAACCTTTCTACATTTGCCACAGCATAGGCCTTTAGCTATACCTCCAGTTCTTTCTGTTGTAGATGATGCATTTAATGATGCTTGCACTGCTCCTGATTCATTACCTCCGGCCCCTGCTAAGCCCGATAGGTTCTACAGGGTCCCGGACACTCATCACCATTTATACAAGGCTCCTTTTGCAGATCCAGAGACTATCTCCCAGGGTCCTAAAGCTGTAGCAACTACATCTGCTAAAACCCCTCCCTCTGAAAGGGAATCCAGATCCTTAGAGAGATGGGGTAAAAAAGTTTACACTTCTGCTACTTTGTCAGCTAGAGCTTTGAACTGTCAATTCCATATGATTCAATATCAAGAGTTTATGCTTGACCAGTTAACTAAAAAGCTGTCCTCTGAAGAATCTCTAGATAAAAATATGTTCAGGAAATGGTACATAACATACAGCAGGTTAGTAACCATTCTTTAAAATGTGGCTATGATGCACTGGAGGCTTCCTTTAGATCAGCCATGACTGGCACAGTTATCCGGAGACATGCATGGTTGAAAGAGCAGGCATTACCAGACCATGTCAAATCTAAGCTTTTGGATGCACCCATGGACAAGGTCAATTTATTTGGTTCCCCTGCACAGCAGGTACTAAAGAAGATGGAAGAGAAAGCGAAATCTGTACAAACAGTGAAAGATTTCTTACAGGTTCAACCTCCAAGGTTTAGCAGGAACTGGCCCTCCAAAAATTGGTCCTTTCCAGACTCCTCTAAGACACAGAGAGGCAGGAATAGGCGTTCGAGAGGCAGAAACCAATCCAGGGGTGCCTACAGGGGAAGCCAGTGGCAAGGTAACAACCAGCGAGGCACAGACACAGCCACCACCACTACAACACCACAATCACAGTGACTTGGATGTGGCACCGCCTACCAGGGAACAACTGGAAGCACCCTTAGGCGGAAAGCTAACCTTATTTTCAAAGAACTGGCATTGCATCACAAGGGAAAAATGGATTTTGCAAACTATAGACCAAGGTTACAGGTTCCATTTCCATACTCTACCAGGAAAGAGAGGAATGCCAAACCTACCACCTTCTCAAAGGGCAGAAGCTCTAAAGCAAATATCTCAATTATTAAAAATGAGAGCTGTGGAAAAGGTACCATCTATGGAGCAAGGAAAGGATTTTACTCCAGACTCTTCCTGGTACCAAGAAAAGAGAACAAATGGAGGCCTATTCTCGACCTGTCCGCTTTAAACACATTCCTCATTGTTCCAAAATTCAAAATGCTGACCCTACAGCAGCTTCTTCCCATGCTGGGCAAGGAGTCTTGGCTGGTAACTCTAGATCTCAAGGAGGCATACATGCACGTCCCCATACGACCAATTTGCAGAAGATACCTCAGATTTCTTGCAGGATCAGAGCATTATCAATTCTCAGCATTGCCCTTTGGCTTATCTACTGCGCCCAGAGTGTTCACGAAATGCCTGGCATCAGTAATTGCTCATTGCAGACTTCAGGGGATCCATATTTATCCCTACCTGGACGACTGCCTGATTCAAGCGGACAACAAAAGCAAACTAACAGAAGACTTACAAAGAGTCATTTACCTACTGCAAGCCCTGGGATATACAGTCAATATAAAAAAGTCAAGGCTGACTCCATCCCAAAGAATAACTTTTCTGGGTGCAGAGCTGGACACATCAAAACAAATGGCATTCCTAACTGCAGAAAAGCAAGAGCAGCTACCTCTCTACTTCTTGGCATTAACAAAACAGAACCATCTAACTGCAAGAAAAGTACTGCAAGCCCTAGGCTTCATGGCATCCTGCATAATTCTGGTCCCTCATGCCAGACTGCATATGAGAAAGCTACAGTGGTACCTAAAGAATTTGTGGTCCCAACACAAGCACAGCCTAGAAACCAAAATTCCAATAATCCCATGCCTGAAACAAGAGTTTCTATGGTGGGCTCAGGCCTGTCAATCAAACAAAGGATTGCCCTTCCGCAACAGTCAACCAAGCCAAACCATCACGACAGATGCCTCAGACCTCGGTTGGGGGGCACACATGCTGGACAAGTGCATACAAGGCTTATGGACTCAAGACCAGCTGCGCCTGCACATAAATCTAAAGGAAATGCTGGCAGTGAAATTGGCAATCCAGTCATTCAGACCATTTCTCCAAGAAGGTCAGTTGATGATAAGGACAGACAACACCACAGTAATGTGGTACATCAACAAACAGGGAGGCACACATTCATATCCTCTATGCCGGCTGGCACTGGACCTATGGGATGTGGCTCTGAGCTACAACATTCAGTTACAAGCAATTTTTGTACCAGGAAATGAAAACATTCTGGCAGACATTTTAAGCAGAACTACCACAGATGCCCACGAATGGATGCTGCATCCGGACATCTTCAAAGCCATCACAAGAGAATGGGGATTACCACAAATAGACTTATTTGCATCCCCACTCAATCACCAGCTAAAGAAATTCTGCACAAGGATGTACCACCCACTTGCTTGGAAGGTGGACTCCCTATCTTTCAGTTGGAAAAACCTGACAGCTTATGCATTCCCACCACTTCCTTTGATGCACAAGGTGCTTTTGAAGATCAAAGAGGAACGTCCAAGGATCATTCTAATAGCTCCAGACTGGCCAAGACAACATTGGTACCCATGGCTGAGGAGCATGTCTCGGGAACAAATATGGACACTGCCCCTGATACCATTGCTGTTAACACAGAACAACTACAACAGCCTGCATCCAAACCTGAAAACTCTGCAGCTAACTGCCTGGAACATTACATAAGGACAATTAACCCAGATTTATCCCAAAGGGTTAAAGACATAATCCTTGAGGCTCGTAGACCTTCTACAAGAAAGAATTATGCAGCAAAATGGAAAAGATATCTCATTTGGAGTACTGCAAAAGGAGAAGATGTGGCGCTAGTAAACATAGCCAACATCCTGGAGTACTTGGCAGAGCTCTTCCATGCAGGCCTGTCCTATTCTTCCATCAAGATACATGCATCAGCTATTTCAGCAGAATACAGCTTGGATCCTCCTGTCTTCTCTCATCCTCTGCTCAGACAGTTTCTGAGAGGAATTAAAAATGTAAAACCTCCCAGGAAACCACCATTGCCAGCATGGGACTTGAACTTTGTGTTAGAAAAATTGACACTTCCCCCTTTCGAACCAGCAGCAACAGCAGAATTACAATACTTATCCTGGAAGACTGCTTTCCTACTGGCACCTCAGCAAGAAGAGTCTCTGAACTACAGGCATTAATGGCAGTGCAACCCTTCCTGATCTTCCATCAAGATAGTGTCCATGAGAACAAATCCCGCATTTATGCCTAAGGTGGTATCCAGAGTGTCTTTAAATCAGGCTATCCACCTACCTACATTCTTCCCCAACCCACAGAACAGGGGAGAAAGACTGTTGCATACATTGGATGTACATAGGCAATTACGCTACTACCTGGACAGGACCAAGTCCAATAGAAAAACTGACCAGCTTCTGGTAGCATATGCAACAGGAAAGGAAGGAAAACCTATTTCAAAACAGACAATCTCCAAATGGATAGGGAATTGCATTAGATTTTGTTACTCCTACCATGGAAAGAAAACTCCAGAGAACATCAGGCCTCACTCCACAAGGGCTACAGCCACTACCACAGCTTTCTTACGAGGAGTGGCTACCAAGGACATTATAGAGGCTGCTACTTGGACCTCCGTGCATACATTTGCCAAGCATTACAATTTACCTTTATACTCTAGATCCCGAGCAGGTTTTGCCACTGCTGTTTTGCAAGGGATCCTAACTACACCATAATCTCCACTTTTTTCCTCCTCCCCTAGTTTAGCTATGGTATTCTACCCATTTGTAAGGACTGCAGATGCATCCTTGAAGGACATAGTACAGTCTTGTACCTACCATAAATGTAGATGTCCGATAGGAATGCATCTGCAATCAAGATTACCCACCCACCTTCCCCTCTGTGGTACTCCTAGGGTATTTGCCATCCTTCAGCTAGCTTGGGGGAGATCTATTATGGTGTATTTGTTTGTATATATGTACATACATGCTTATTTTATGTGTTTGCTCTCTACTATTTGGAAACATTGGCATTTATCCAAATTTAGCCATCCAAGAGGGCACCTGGCATCTGGGGCAAGAAACACTGAGGAAGATGGCGTCGGCTGATGCCTTTATACCCGAAAAACTGCAGCTATGACGTCGGGTGAAGTGCGACACCAGCCGAAGCCAGACCCAGACTTTGGAATCCGGCCGACCGAAGGGCTGCCTGACGACAGGACTACCCATTTGTAAGGACTGCAGATGCATTCCTATCGGACATCTACATTTATGGTAGGTACAAAACTGTACTTTTTCCCAGTTAATGGTGGGGTCGTTGAAATCGCCCATTAGTAGGGTGTTGGCTTGTACCCTAATATTTTCCAGTGTATCAAGAAATGAGGAGTGGGAATCCTGGGGCATTGTGGGGGATCTGTAGCAAGTTAAAATTTGGATTGCAGTCTTGCCCAGTGTTCGTTGCACTTGAATAATCTTGAATGCAATATGCTGAGCAAATAGCTTGGAGGTGTGGATATCCTTAATGAATGTGGACACGTCTGTGCCTTTAGTGTTTTGGTCCAGGTTAGGTGGCCGAGGTGTGGTATGAATTATAGCCTGGTAATGCAGGAGTGCTCTCTTGAGTCTTGAACCAGGTCTCTGTCACTGTACAGATGTCGATGTTCTCCATTTTAAGGAGTGCCTCGAGTGAATGCATTTTGAGGTTTAGACTTCTAGCATTGAGTAGCATTACCCTCAGATTTTGCTTGCTTGTACCTGTTAAGGTGGTGAATTTGTCATTTGAACCTTGCCTAAAAAAGGCACTATAGGTGATGTCAAGAGCCTTGGCCAGTATCCAGAATCCCAAGGGCAACAGGTGCAGTCCATCTCTGGCAAAGCATCGTGGTCTGTCTATCATGTCATCCCAGGCAGAAAGATACTGGATCCCCCTAGAATGGCACCAGAAGCTTAGCCAACTGTTGAAGTCAATCATTTTGTCCTTGTACTGTGGTATCATTCTAGGTGATGGCAGGATACTACTCAGGGCTAGGGGTCATACATGCCTGGGTTACAAGATCAGAGAGCTCCATGTCTCTTTTCATGTAGTCCAGGGAGGTGCGTCTCAGGTCATTCACACTAACATGGACAATGACAGAGTCATATTTGTACTTGTTGTGGAGTGACCTGAGTGCATGCGTTATGTGGTGGATCCTGGCACCCGACAGACAGCTGATAGTAACTTTCTCCTTGTTTAGTCTGGTGAGTGGAACATCAGTGTGCCTGAGTATATGACTATGGCTAGAGTGTTGGGTACGTTGTTATGCCCCAGTTGCAGTGCCTTGTAATTGATGGAATATATGGCCATCAAACTCAAAAAAAATTATTAACCAAGCAAAATTCAACTAATTCAGTAATATGTTAAAGGTCTGTCACCTGATCTTCTTAAAGCTTCAATCACATGTTTGTGTTCAATACTATTTTATAGACTTTGATGTCAACAGTTAACAAGTTCATTTCTTGTGACCAATAAATAGAATTTATTTTTCCTAAAAAATCATAACTCTCTTTAATAAATAATGGTTGTTTATTAACAAATAACTATGTAAAAAAATACCCATGATATTCAAAAAATATTTGCACGCTGAAACAATAGGGTGGCTAGGAGAGTTGTGTATATTTTTATGGATCTTAGGCTGGCAGGAGAACTTGGCAATTTCACACCCCAGTACATTAAATTTATATATCATATCACTTGAAAAGTAACCTAGTCTTACTCCTTTATTCAGTAAATCTAGATACCTCCCCATAGCTTCCTCATATTCTTTCATACTACTTTTATAAGTTTTGTTATCATCAAGATGTTCTTACATTTTGGCATACTGTGCATAATGCATTATAATAACCTTATTTCCCTTATCCGCTGGTTTAAATACAAGGTGTTGATTATTACTAAGTCCCTGTAATGCTTCCTATAAATTATAACGGACAAGATTTTTGTTCATTATAAACTCCTTATATAATGTTTCTAAGGCAAACTCAATCGTAGAAGAAAATTGTTCTATACCAGCATGACTAAATGGTGGAATTAACTGACTCTTGCACAATTTTAGAAGTATCTAACTTAGAATATGCATTATATACTATTTCATCTTCAAAATCCGATATACAGGAATGAAAACTATCATCTGATACATTCTCTGTAGAAATGTTTTCCACATCTTGAGTATTTATACACTCTCTATTATGTTTAAAATAATTGGCTAGATGTAATTTCCTAATCAATACAAAACCTATCCTTTTTCAGCATATGCAATCTTGGCATAACAGTAGGTATGAACTTCAAGCCTCGATTAAACACTTCCATTTCCGTATGACTAGGCGCATAACTAGATTAATAACATATTTACTTTGATCACAACCATTTAAACTGTCCAAAAGATTATTTTACTGTTAAATATTTAGTCCCATGATTAATTCCACCGGACTCGCTTGTACCTGTGATACGTGGAAGACTGTCCCTCATGCGGTTGTCTATCCGCTGATTCAGGAGCCGTTCTTGTTGAATCTGCCCCTTAGTGTTTTGCACCTCTGCTGCAAGGGTGATTAAAGAGTATGATGAAAGGGACAAGCTGATCTAGAGAATCTCCTTTTGTAAATAGTCCAAGGGATTCTATTTCTTGATCCAATTTTGGCAAAGAAACTGAATAAAGAGTTTCAGCAAAATTCAGGTAAGCATACATTTAAGAAGAAATGGCAAGGGGGTTCCAGAAGGTAATCTCAATCCTCCAAAAACCAAGGATAGCCCAACAAGCTTGTGTGGCTATTCAGTAGAACTTGTGATCCCTTTCTATCCTACCCCCCCCCCACCACCACCACCATTTTTTTTGTTTTTTACAGAAAATCACTTTTTCTTTGGCAACAGATTGTTTCAGACAATTTTTTTCTGAAAATTATTCATCAAGGTTATAGATGGCAGTGGGAGGGAATTCCTTTTTTTTCTGGGGAGTAGTCATTCCTCATTCTTCAGATTCTGAGTTTGCACCTCCTCTTCATTACAAGGAGTGATAGAACCAGTTCCTCCTTCCCAGATACTGAAGGGGTTTTATTCAAGGATGTTCCTGGTGCCAAAGAAAGAAAATGCTTGGATTTCAATAGAACATTCAAAAGTCTTTCTTGACTCCTTCACACAGGACTGTGCTCCTGGGATGTCAACTAGACATTTCAGTTCAAAGAGCTTTTCTTTCACAGGAAACCATAGATCTTTATTTAGATCTAGTTCTAACGTTTTCAATCTGACATTGGTCACTGAGAGAACATACCTTAGGATTTTGGGTCTCATTGCATCTGTAATTCTAATGATAACCTGGTAAGACTACACATGAGAAAGATACAGTGGTATTTGAAATCTCTTTGGTTCCAGCATAGACATCTTTTATCTTTTCAAATTCCAGTGCTGAGGTTGGTAAGAAGAGAAATCTTTTGGTGGAGACTACAGATATTCTTAAATCCAGATCTTCCCTTCTCTTTCCATGCTCCAAAGTGATCAGTCACCACAGACACTTTGGACTTTGTTTGGGGAGCAGTTTCAAGAAGGATAAAATGCAAGCACATAAATATTAATGAGATGCTTGCCCTGATCAAGGCATTCAATTCTCTAAATCCTATCTGGTCCCTGGGATCTCTTCAAGTGGTTACAGGCAGTAAGTCATGTGGTACATCATCAAGTACTTGGGAACCAGGTTGTACCCCCTTTGCAGAATAGCTATGTTAGCTTGGAATATAGTTTCACAGTACAGTCTCAATCTACAGGCATCCTGTATCCCATAGGTGCAAAGTTGTGTGGCAGATTGGCCGAGCAGGACCAGGGCAGATGCTAAAAAATGGAAAGTAGATCAGGTTGTCTTCCAAGATTTGATCCATCTGTGGGGATCTCCTCAAGTAGACTTTTTTTTCTCCTCTCTGAACAATCAACTAACTGGCAAAAGTTATTTTCTAGAACTCCATGTAATAAGGCCAAGAAGACAGATGCCTTTTATTTTTTCTTGGACAGGAATGTTCCTGTATGCTTTTCCATCAGAGATGCTAGAAGCTGTTGAAGGCTTGGGGGTGGTGGAGGGCAAGAGGGGCACTTGATGATTTAAAAAGGGCAATTTTTTAAAATTAATTTGCTACCATTACAGAAGCATCAGCATGATGCAAGCTAAGTTTCATTAAGGATAATTGCACATACATTTCTTACAAAAGTAGAAAGTAAGCCAACCTGTGTTGATATGAGTTGGTATGTGTCAAAGAAGCAATGGAAGCACTGTTAAGTCAAGCATGCCATTCTAAAGTACATTACTCTTTTCTGTACAAATTATCAGTGGAGAGGAATTAGCTGACAAAAGTACTTGATGCAGTACTTGACTTGCATAGAGAGAGCTGCAATAGGTTTGTAAGCAGGGGTGCAGTGGATCTATTTTTGACCATAGTACTGACAACGTACCATACACTTTATATTGTGCATCTGTAAATATGCAAGCTACAGTAATGCTAAAGCTTGTGTATTTCCTATTTCATAATAAAGTTTACAGTGGGCTGCCGTGACTGTGGTCAGAAATAGACAAACACGGGGGACAAAGATGGCCGCCATTCAGTAAGCACGGTTAACCTGCAGCTCCTCAAATACCCAGAGAAAAACTCAACCTAGAAGATATACCAGTACTTATTTAATAACAATCTGCTGATCCAACAACTCTACTTATTATCCAGAAACACAGAAAAGATACCTGAACCTAAAATACTAGCAAATCTATCAAGATTACAACAGATTACCTGGACCTGTATTAAGTCTCAAAGAAAGAAGCCGTGTGCTCAGAAAACTTCCCTCATATCCATCTGAATATATATACCAGAAGTTTTGTTTTACTTTTACCTGTGACTTGTTACAAAATGTCAAAAGATGATAAAACGATGGAGACTACAACAACAAAAACTAAACTTTCAGAACTTATGTCACATGAGAAAGATTTAAACTCCAAAAGACAGAAAATAACGAAACAACAAGAATCCGGAAAACCTGGAAATAAAAATAAAACTGACCAAATGGCAAACCTGGAAGATATTAAAGCAGCCTTACTACCTGTCCAAGAAGCTATAAAAGAATTATCTACTCAAGTACAATCCTTTGGAACTTCCTTCAATCAAATTATGGAAAGAATGGACAAATCTGAAGCTAAAATCATAGAGAATGAAGACTGAATAGCCCTGCTTACCAAAAAATCTGACTCACATGAAACAGACATTCAAAATATGCAAGCTAAAATAATTGATCTTGAGGCAAGGTCTAGAAGAAATAATATAATCATCAGAGTCATGCCGGAAAATATACAACACTATGATTTGATCCCATCTATCATACAAATACTTACAACTCTACTCAAAGACCCAAAAGCTGCACATCAAATAACAATAGAAAGAGCTCATAGAGCTCTAGGAGAATCTCAAGCATCAAATAGTCCAAGACCTTTCTACGCCAAACTCCTCAACTTTCAAGATATGAATAAAATATTAACTGTAAAGAAAAATGGAGGATCATTAATATGGAACAACAACAGAATATCCCTGGCCCAAGACCTGCCTCTACAAATTAGGCAAGCCAGACAGCTTCTATCACCTTATTGCAGATTCCTGATTGAAAAACAACAACAAAAATTCCAAATGAAGTACCCAAATACCTTATTATTTTCATTCGATGGGGTGAAATATTCAGTTTCTAACAAGAAAGAAGCAAAGCTTACCTTCATGTCAGTGTTTAAATCCATTCCAGCTTCAGAGAACTAGATTTAAGTCCCGTTGTGCTCAACTGAACTCAGAGGTCGGATTCACCCTCCACCAACAGCAGAGGACCTATTTTTCCTTATATCTGGTATCTACCCTGCACTAGGCCGTATTGTGGGTCTGGCGCGACCCTTTTCCTGACTCTACAAAGCGTGAAAACTCAAACAGGAAGTGTACATCCTTCGCGCAAAGCTGGCTTTCCCACGAGAGGAACCGAAAATGCGTTTGAAGCCTTAGAAGCAGCTTTAAAGATGTAGCGCATCCGGAATTCCGATCGCAATATAAGTCCCCCTTCGCGAAGCTAAGCAATCGGCTTAGCTGGATGGAAGCTCGAAGGGAAGCTTAAAAGGAACTGTAAAAAAAAAAAAAAAAGGAAAGTAAAAAAAGTAATGTATAGTTACAAAAGCACCAAACACATGTAATACAAGATGAAATGTCAACCTCATTGCCCCGTAAACTGTAAACTTTAATAAGTTTAAACACCTACAAATATTTATACACACATACAATCTATACAGAAAATTTGTGAAAATGAAACATTTAGCATGCAACCAGATATCAAAACACTATACATTAATACAACAAACTACAGCTAAACAACTATACAGACCTGGAATACATAATCATAAGAGCTAAATATTTTTAATTCTATCTAATATGTATACATCAAAATACTAGACAACCAGTGAGCATTTACGTTCCTTACGATTACAAATCCAATTGACATAAGTATATAATTAGCATTATTGTAAAGCTTCAACTCAGAGGATTTATAAACCTAAATATATATCACATATCTTCACAACTTTAATGTTGCATTAGCCTGAGTTGGTAAAGAAGTATGCATAGGTTACACCTTTGTTAACTCATTCAATATGGCCCAACAAGCTGGATGGAAAAGATGTTAATATAGCTTATTGTATCAGATAACGGACTACTAACTAGTAGTTGTGTAGCTTCTAGATTTGATATCCATATGAATACCTAAATATTGGTGTTTGTTTATTTACTTACATAAGCCGAAACTGTTAATATTTACATTGTTTTCTCCAGGAGTCAGGAAGCATTTTCCAAATCTAATATATGTGGTATGACATATACTTGGATAGAGAGAAATTGCCTCAAATCCCCTTTAATATAACGCTGCCTACCTAAGAACTTAAAATCACAGGGCAAAAATGGTAAAAAGGGTAGTTCTAGAAGTTGGGGTTCACTTGAAGCTAATAACTCGACCAATACCTACAAGTGACTTAAGTTACAATCACAAAGAAAGAATTAGGCCTAGAGAAGGTGGACGGACCACCCACAAACTAAGGCTAGATAAGGAAGTTACATATTTTATGTACATAGTTATTAAACTAAATTGAGAAAATAAGATATAGGTACCATTCTGTTAAATAGCATTTATGTTAAGCTGTGCAAATGGATGTCTACTGTCTTTAGTAGTAATCGGTACTGGTGCTTATGATTGCTCAAAACTTTGACATCATATAAATAAATCTAACAAGGAGAGGTGTAGGTCTCAAAGCAGTGTTTGCTAATGAATGAGTGGGATAGGCTTTGTACAAATAATTTTAGGTTATTCAGGACCACCATGTTTCTTTTACCTCTCGTATGCTAATATACAAGACATATATTTAACATGGATACAGAAAAATACAAATACAAGTTATTGTCAGGTCCTGTTAAGTTCCTGGTCCAGGGTATTAGTGGGTAGGTACTGGGAAGGGACAGGAATTATAGAATGCTTTCATAACATACCCTTGATAAGAAATCGACATAATCCAAAATATCTACTCATATTTCAACACTACCTATACAAAATAAAGCTATATGAATGTGGGAAATAGAGTCATGGAATATTAAAGGGCTTCAGAGCATGAAAAAAAAGAAACACTTTCTTCATCTATTTCTGCAGGCTAAGGCGTGTTTTATACTACTCCAAGAAACTCACTTAACCATTGACCAATGGTCAGAAATAAAGAAAAAATGGATAAGAGAAATAATAGCCTCTGAAGGCAAGACCAATAATGCTGGAGTTGCGATGATCATTAAGGACCAATATCAAGACAAATTTATAGAATCCAAAACAGATAAAGAAGGTAGATGATGCTATGTGATCTTATCAACTACCCTTTATGATAAGCCCATTATACTTCTCAATATATATGCACCTTGTTACAATCAACATTCCTTCTTCACTTCATTATATCCTATCTTAAATAAATATAATAATCATTACATAATCATAGGGGGGACTGGAATGCTTATCAAAACCCTAAACAGGATAAATCAAGCACACAAAGATCATGTAATAACCAAGCAGTGTTAACATTAAGCGAACTTAAATATGACTTTAGGTTATATGATCCCTTTAAATATGGTAACAAAACTCATACCCCAAATGACTTTACGTTTTACTCCAACTGTCATAAAATGTGGTCAAGAATAGACTTCTTTCTAATCTCGGAAACACTAACCAATCTTGATCCCACAGTAGATATCCATGTCCGCTACCTATCAGACCATTCCAAAATTACATTAAACATTTTCAAGGACTCTAGAACCAACACACCATATAGGGGATATAACTGGTCCTTAAACCCCAACCTCTTAAATAAAAAGGAAATAGTTCAGGAAATACAGGACATACTTAAAACCTCATTAATCAAGATAGTAAAACAGCAATACCCACCAGATATTGAATGGGCGGCAACTAAGGCCCAGATAAGAGGTATCTTCGTCCAAAAAGCTTCATATTATAAAAAAATCCAACACAGAGAAGAACAGCTACTAGAGAGTAAAATCAAATCATTAGACCAAGATTTAATGAAAAATCATAACACACAAACTGAATCAGAACTATTGAAATGTCAGAAAGAACTTTTCTTAATCCAAAATAATAGATTATCATTTCAAGAAACTAAAATACTTGCAAAATATGCGAACCATATACAAACTCCGTCACGAGCACTAGCAAGAATTATTAACCAGTTTAAAACCCCCTCCCAAATTCACGAAATTTGCTATAAGAATAAATCCTTTACGAGAACTGAGGATATTATTAACACATTTGAAATGATATACTCACAAGTCTATGGAGAACAAAAAAACTTATCCACATATGAAAATAATTGTGACTTCCTACAAAAACTTAACTTTCCGAAAATTGATGAAGAACTACAAAAAGACTTAATAAAACCAATATCTATTGAAGAAATAACAACTACAATTAAAAAACTAAAACCACATAAAGCTCCTGGTCCAGATGGCCTTACAGCAGAATTTTATAAAACATTCTACCTTATTATTGCTCAAATTCTATCAGACGTATTAAATTATATAATAAATAATACAATTAATGATCTACATTTTAATGCATCCAAAACAATTTTTATACCCAAAGAAAAATCAGATCCTCAGAACCCGGACAACTACAGACCTATATCCCTTCTAAATATTGATACTAAAATTCTGACATCTATTCTGGCCAGTAGACTGAAGAAAATATCGAACATAATTATATCCAATGAACAGTCTGGCTTTTTGGCATCTAGACAAACCAGTGATAATACTTTAACACTACATACATTAATTTCATTTGCTAACCAAAAGAAACTAAACATGTACGCACTCATTATAGATGCACAAAAGGCCTTTGATAGAGTTAATATAAAATTTTTATTTCAGATCTTACCCTACTTTAATATACCCCAAAAATTAATTCCAACTTTACAAACATTATACAATAACCCTTATACAACATTATATATAAATAAAACATGCTCCAAAAGAATTCAAATCAGAAATGGTACCCGACAAGGATGCCCTCTATCACCCCTATTATTTAACATGTACCTAGAACCCCTATTCCTATACATCAAACAAAAGATATATCATAATGCCCCAGTAATTTACGGTACCAAAATCGCCTTATCAGCTTTCGCAGATGACCTCAACATATACTGTACAACACCTATCTCAGACACCGAAAAAATATCTGCCATTGAAGACTTTGCATTAATATCAAGCTGTAAAATAAACCTTCATAAAACCAACATATTCCCTTTAAGAACTCCAAAACCTTTCTCACTTTTACCATTGATAGGCCAGTTAAAAGCTGAAGAAAAGGTCAAATACTTAGGAATTACATACTCTACAGATAATAAAGATTTTTATCTCAATAATATTAAACAAAATTGGGAACACATTTTAGCCGATCTAAAAAGGTGGAAAAATTTGAAATTACCACCACTACCAAAAGTTTTGATTATTAAAATGAATGTCTTGCCTAGGCTATTATACATTTTCAGGTCTGCACAGTTGCTAATACCCAAGAAATTTTTTAAACAAATACACACGGAATTCGCCAAATTTATTTGGGAACCAAAAAAAGTAGAATATCTTATGATAAACTGATGACCCCGAAAAGCAAAGGTGGACTAGATCTACCTAATTTTGAGATTTAATACTTAATCATAAATGCAAATAGAACATTAAGAATTGCAACCTACGATACGCAAAGCAATAATTGGTCCCCACACTGGTTAAAGATATGTTTTACATATATTAAAAATCTGAATATTAATCCCAAATCATTGCCCTTTTTAAACAGAGACAACACTAAAACATATAATATAATGGAACGCATCAAAAATTATATAAAATGAATGCAAAATCTCTTTAGATCAGTAAATCTCTTTCAATACATGATGATTCTACATCCCTTCCACAAAAATCCTAACTTGAAAATTGATAACCAACTAATAGACCTGAAAAGATTCCCACTTATAATAAACGTATCATTACAAGATATATATCCATACATAAATTGTTCGGCTTATGAATTAAGACAGCAACTGGGTCTTCCCAAATCTTATCTATTGATCTTGAGACAGATTAAAGAAATATCTACAAATTACTTTAAAAATCTAAACATCATTAAAGAGGAATTAAGTTGTATATCACTATGGCAAGCCCTTTTACAAAACACCAAATTTATAACATACTCATACAAATTGATAAAAGACATCAAATATCAAAATCAGCTACTCTTAGCTAAATACTGGAAAGAAAAATTGCCAATGGTGGAAGAAAGCAAAATAGCACAGGCAATTAATTTAACGATAAAATCCATTTCACTTCAAAAGCTATCATTCACCCAACTCATGATATACAATGATGCTTACTACTCACGCCTTAGCTTGCATAAATTTAACCCTACGAATTCTCCAAAGTGCCCACATTGCAAAGATGAAACTGTTGACCTTTTGCATATGTTCTGGAGCTGTAAATGTATATATAAACTTTGGAACTCACTGAAAATACAACTCCAAAAGATGGGGTATCAAACAACAATGCTTACTTGGGAATTATTGTATTACATATCCCCCCAAATAACCTATCTAAAACCCAAATTATCATCCTAATAAATATTTTTATGCTAATGAAACTTTACATAGCTACTAACTGGCTGACCCCATCTAAAACCTCATGGGAAAACTTTAGGACCTTAGCGATAAAGCACATCTTAGCCCACAAATACATATTAAATAAACAAAACAAAAAGCCCTACAACTTGAAAACGTGGGAACAAATTTTCAATATTATACTGGCATAAAACATAGAACCTGAACTACCTCTTCAATATACACAATACAAAACATAACAATATTTGAAACTACACTTTTACAAGATACTAACCCTGGAGAAAATAACATGTATATATATTTTTTTTTACTTTTAAGAGAGAGTATGGAAGCATTCATGTAAATGTAAATATGTTGTAAGAATATTGTTAGAATTTCTGTTAGAACATCAATTGTATACCTTTTGAGCAAATGTTCTGTAATGAATAAAAAAAAAGAAAAACAATAAAAAATATTATTGAAAAAAAAAAAAAAAGAAATAGACAAAGTCCCATCTTCTATTTTACTTGGCATGCAGTAAGTGTAGAAATTACTGTGTTAATAACTTTGGAGTCTAAGAATCAATAATGAAATAAAACACAATGCAAGCTTGTATGCAAACAAGTCAGCCATCATATATATCTATATATTGAGGTAAAAAGTGTCTCAGCAGAACTGCAAAACTGTTGGTAGGATAACATTACATAATACAAACTAGAAATGCAAATAAGAGGATTACATATACATATCACTTAGCAGAAGAACTGCAAAACAAGTAGTCCACATATTACATCAGGTTGGATTATACAGCTGGCAGTAATGGACTTCACAACATAGTATTGTATCACCTCAGAAGTTCAACACTGATACTTTCCCACACATTTCACAGCACTAAATGAAAGCAGTGATTAGCATAATGGACATCCAGGGCAGTCAAATTATGTATAGTAAATGTAGCAGCATTTTCAATGCAAAGTGGCATCTTATTGAAATAGTTTTCAATTAATGCGTTTCTGAATCTGCACCCACCTTTTCCATGCCATACATCTTAAGCAAATCTTACTATAGCACAATAAAACTGTGGCAGTAACAAGCTACACAGAAAACACTTTAAGGTATGCTTATTTATTCTTTGTTTAGTAGGTAAAGGGACTGGTTCAAACAACTCTTTTTTAACCATGACCTGAGCCTCACACAGTGTAACAGAATGGTAGACAATGAAATATCGTAACAAACCAAAGAGTATAAAAGCCGTAAAAGGCTAAACACTACAAAACTGTATGAAAATATAGGCTACAAAACGGGGACTGAAGTATGGTGTGAATTAAATTAATGTTTAAAGGACGAGTTGGCATATCAAAAGAAAGCAACAGTTGTATACAGGCTATTTACAATTTACAGTGAGGCAAACATTGTACCCAAGTGAAATTGTTTAAAACATTATACCCAAATGAAGGTATTTAAATACAATTTGCAGCAAGTCAAACAGTACTGTATCTTATGCGCAGAGCTCATCGTAAGTGAAGACAGAAGATATAGTAAGCCTACTGGCCAACTTCTACAGACTCTGGAAACTAGAGACACAAGTCTCACTAGTCTTATATGCAAAACCATGGGAAGACTTCTCATGGAAATGATCAATAATGATATAGGAAACCTCCAGACACGACTCAACCCAGTTTGGTTTCATCAAGGTCCGGTTATGTCAACTGAAGTGGTGAAGCTCTTTGAAAAGGTCACCAAAGCAAAGGGTAAGGGCAAAATGGTTCGCACTGCCTACCTTGACCTGTACAAGGCACTGGAAACAATACCCCACTTGGACATTGGTGACAAATTCAAGAGGTTGGATACAAACCCATATTTCACCTAGTGGATAGGTAACTGGCTCACAGACAGGACCCAGGAAGTTAGAATTGGGGAGTCCACCTCTACAAAGAGGCCAGTCACAAGTGGAGTCCCTCAAGGATTGGTCCTTGGACCACTCCTTTTTGGCATTCACTTCTCTGAAGTCGAGGCCAATCTCAGTGGTCTCTGGCTGACTAAATTTGTAGATGATTGCAAATTAGGAGCTGTCATTTAATAGACAAGTACTGCAGAGTCTACAACTGCCTGCCAGAAGACAGTAATATGTTTAACATACCACCACGGGTCTATATCATGTGATCAAAAGCTAATATTAGCGAACGACCGCAACTTCAAAAACACCGGCACTCAAAGTTGTTATTGTGGGGTTGCACTACAGTGTAGATAGAGATATTGGCCTTTTCCTCACTGTAGTGTGATCTCGGAGTTGGTATATATATATATTTAGTGGGGGGTGTGGGGGGGCACAGCCCCCCACAATTGCAACTTTGAGTTCCGGTGTTTTTGAAGTTGTGGTCATTCGCTATTATTAGCTTTTGACCACGTGATATAGACCCCACCACTGCAGCATTGACAACAATGGACTTCTAACTTTTTCAAACTTCAATCACTCTCGAATGAGGAGTGGAGCAATGACTAAGTTAATGCCTGTTTGGCCAGCGGATGATGAAAAAGCATGGTAAGGTCACACAAACACAATGTTTTAGGTGCCAATCTGTACACCTGTATGACTTGCTGCTGAACCCTGACCAGTCCAGACTGAACTATTAAGTCAGTCAGGCAAGGCAGAGGCAGACCAATGCATCTGCTTAGTGGTGCTAGCAGTATAGCCCAGAATCTGAAGTTGAACCCCCCCCCCCCCCGCAGAAGTGAAAGTCAAGGAAGCCAAGCAGAGGCAGAGCGTAACAGTGCAAACTATCTGATCCTAATCCAGTTTTAAAAGAAAAGAAATTGGCATTTCCGTGTATTTTTTTAATAGGTTCATAGGTGTGCACTAGGCTAATGGCCCTGGAGCTTTTAAAAGCCTAACCCATAGGATTTACTGTGGCATCGTGCCACGCAACCTTAGTTCTCGGTGCCTCTATCGAGTATAGAGCCGCTGGAGTGATCCCTGGGGTGAGTTTTCTATTTCCATTCCACTCATCAAGATACCTCTTGAAGAGGGCCAGTGAGGTTCTCTGTTTGACATGTATGGGAAGTCTATTCCATAGCATGGGCAGTCTCTGGGTTATGAACCTGTCCCTCCAGCACATTCTGTTGATTACGGTAATGAGGTTGAGGTGTCTCTGGAGCATATGATGTGGAGAGATTGGGATTTCTTTAGCTGTAGCATTTCTAACAGAGCTGGGTCAGACTTGGCTTTGCAAGTCAAGCGATATGAGACAGAGTAGTTGGAGTTTTTTGAGTCTGTCCATATAGAACAAGTGTTTAAGGTCTAGGATCCTCTTTGTGAGGTACTTTTGCGGCGTCTCCACTTGCTGCAGGTGTCTAGTGAGGTACATGCCAAATGGGGCATTATACTCTATGATTGGCCTAATGAGGGAAGAGTAGAGGGAGATAATGACCTCTTTCTTCCTGGATGCAAAACCCTTAGTAATGAGATGTGCCGCATAGAAGGACTTTCTGACTACAGTTCCAATGTGGTGGTCAAAAGAGAGGTTGCTGTTCCCAGATCTCTTATAACGTCTTCTGTGTTCAGTGGACTACCATTGATGTGGTAATTCATGGGAACTGGGTTTTTCCCCAAAGGGGATGACTGCACTTATTTCGGCATTGAGCTTAAAGGCCATGGTTCTGACACCAGTCGTTGGTCTCAGTGAGGCCTTTCTGTAGGATATCAACATCACTTGGGGAGTTAATAATAGCTCCCAACTTGCAATCGTCTGTGAGCTTTGTCATCCAGAGTCTCTTCGTGTTGGCCTGGACTTTTGAGAAGTAGATACCAAAACAGGACAGGACCCAGGACTGATCCCTGCTGGACTCCACTGTGACTGGTTGGCAGTCTGACTTGGAGTCAGCTACTTTCACACAGTGGGTTCTACCTGTGAGCCAGTTTGCAACCTGCCTAGTAATATAGGGGTTGATGCCTAGCTTAGTGAGTTTTTCTATGATTCCTGAGTGGGGAATGGTATCAAAGGCCTTGGTCAGATCAAGGTAGACTATATGAACCACTTTGCCTTCATCAACAGCTCTGGTGACTGCAAGTCGACCAAGTTGAGCAGGCATGCTGTACCCTTAAAACCAAACTGTGTGGGATCCAGAGTTTGGAGATTCCTTATATCCTTGTTTATTAGGTCCATGATGATGCATTCCATAGCTTTGCATATCAGACTTGTCAGGCTAATGGGGCGATAGTTCTCGGGGTCTGTAGTCGCTCCTCCTTTGTGGAGAGGGGTGACTGTAGCAGTGTGCCATTCGGTAGGGACAAAGCCTGAGGTGAGGCTATGATTGAACAAGGCACACAGGTGATGTACCAGTTCACTCTGTAGTTCATGTAGAACACAGCTAGGGATATTGTCAGGTCCCATAGAAGCTGTATTCTTGGCCTTGGACAGTGCTGTTTTAACCTGTGCAGCAGTAATACTGGATGCCTGGCAATCTACTGGTATTATTCATGGTCCTTTGGAGGGGGTGAAGTTGGCACTGAATCTGTTGGCCAGTATATTGGCAATATCTGTTTGCTTGGTATAGGAGGTACCATTGTGCAGTAGCTCAGAGCAAATCAGGGTATTGCTGTGGAGATTCTTTACATAACTATAGAAGGCCTTGTGGTTGTCTTTACTATCTGCTGCAATTCTGTTTTCATAGCTAGCTTTAGAGGATTTGATGAGGGATCTCAACTTTTTGTTCAGGCTGATAAGGGAGTTTTTCTAGTCATGGGACTTCACTTTATTTTGCATCAGTTTCCTTCTTCTGTTGTAGAGTTTGTTTATGTGCGGGGAGCACCAGATTGGCTTCTTTTTTTGGAGGAGAGCGTCTTGGTTCTATTGAGTATGGTAAGATCCATGCATTTGTGTGCATGTTCATTCAGTGCATTGGTGTATGATTCAGCGGTCATGCAACTATTCTGCATTTCATAGGTGCCATGAAGTTAGCCACCTCTGTTTTTAGGAGCCCAAAGTTAGCGTTGGAGAAGTTTTTATGGTGGTTACCTTTGCAGGGGGGGTGCATTTCCAGGGTGATTAGTTTGTGGTCTGATCTAACTAGGGAGGAGTTGACTATTGGTATAGAGCAATGGTCGCCCCTGATAGTAATGACCAGGTCAAGGATGTTGCTACCTCTAGTGGGGGTAAGAACAAGCTGGTCCAGGGCATTGGAATTAATGAATTCTAGGAAACATTGGGCAAGTATATTGGTACACGAGTAGTTTTCCCAGTTAATGGACGGATAGTTGAAGTCAGCCAGTATGAGTGTGTTAGGTTGGACCCTAATATTCTCCAGGGTGCTTAGGAACATGGAGTGTGAGTCTTGGGACATGGTTGAGGACCCTATAACAGGCTACGACCTGAATCTGTGTCTTACCCAGTGTTAGCTGCACCTGAAGTGCTATTAATTTTGTTATTTTGGGGCCCCCTACCCTTCACAGGACATGAAGCTAACAAAGACGTACTTAGAGTCACAAAAGAACCCACTGAGCAAGAGGTCACGAAACAAAGTGTTAATCATGATGTTTAGCATTGTATTAGTATGCTGGGCTGGTTTTCTACCTTTCTGGATTTGGCAGCTCATTAGACTGTATGACAGCTCAATCATATTAACTTCTCAGACTTATATTAACTATTTGGTTATGTGCCTCACTTGCAGCAACAGCTGCACCAACCCTTTCCTGTATACTTTGCTGACAAAAAAACTACACCTCCACACACACTTTTGCATTCTAAGCAGCTCATCTTATTAAAAAAAAACGTGGTTCAGAAGACAGATGCAGCTGAATTATTCAGCTGAATCTGTCTTTTGAGCTGCAGCTTTTTTTTTTTTTTTTTTTTTTAAATAAGATGAGCTGCTTAAGATGCAAAAGTGTGTGGGGTGCCCCTCCCCCCTCATTCTATCGTTCTGGCACCCATATTTTCCATCCTTTTCACTAATATCTATGGTACTTCTGAAAATTCAGAAGAATTCCCCCAAAATCAATGTGGTGACTCCATTCTGGCCCAGGCTACTGTGGTTCTCTCTTCTTTTTGAAATAGCCAGGGGGAATTTTCACAAGCATCATCATAGACTGGATCTACTCAGACAAAAACAGGGATGTTTGATACCTCCCAACATAAGTCCTATTCATTTGACTGTTTGGATGATAGGGCCTTAATTCCTTTTAGGCACCTGATTATTGAGGATGTGCAGAAGGTGCTAATGGAGGCAAGAAAATCTTCAAGAAAATCATATATTAGCAAATGGAAAAGGTTTTCTAGTTGGTGCCAAAGGCATAACCAGTGCCCATTCAGGGCTTGTTTTTCTATGGTTTTACAATGTTTGTGTGAGTTACTATCCTATGGCATTTCGTATTGCTCTATCAAGGTTCATTTATTGGTCATTCTGGCATGTCTGTCCATGGCTTACAAATAGGACATGGCAAGTTTAAGGCAACTGGACAGGTGAAATCCTTGGTTACAGTCCGTGTGCCCCATAGGCTGTGTCCTAGGTCCTTAGTTGTTTAGGTCGTATCTTTCAGACTTAACTTTTTCATCTGAGGTCTTCTACAGTCTATAAGCAGATGACCTGAGATTGGGTAAACTGATTACATGTGTTACAGATAAGGTATGTCTGCAAAATAACTTGACTAAATTGACCATTTGAACACAGGAGAATAATATGCTGATATATATATCAAAAATGAAGCTTATGTGATTTGGTAGGCATAAATTGAAAGATGAATATTTAATATAGCACACAGTGATTGAAACTCTAGACTCATTTAAGGACCTGGGTATATGTCTAGATTCAGCTATGAGTTTTTCTAATTATATCAACCAATTGGTTAATGATAGTTATAGAACTATAGGTTGTACGAAAATATTTATAAAGTCTAGAAAATCAAAAATAATTAAGTCATTGTTTGTTAGTTACATTAGACCCAAACTTGAGTATGGAATAATAATATGGAAACCTTATAAGAAAACAAGCATGAATAAACTGGAAAGAGTACAATGGAAATATACTAAGGGTATCCATGGATGTGAAAATTTAAGTTATGAAATACTAAAATATCTGAACTTGTACATTGTCTCTTACAGATATCGAAGAGGAGATCTTATCCAGTTATATAGGGCATTTAGTAACAACTACTTCTGGGAATGTTGTGGAGGGTACTTCTTTCCACTTGGAATTATTAAAAACATTTGATCAATATGGATTCTCTATTATGGAGGCTATTATTAAAATAATGAAAGGGAAATGGAGGTGATTTTTTGATGAAACAGTCATGGTTAACCACCTTATTACTATTGATTTATTGCACACTGTGGAATGAGAAAGAAACAAGTACTATGACTTTAAGGATAAAGTAGAAGGTAAAATTAATTACCTAATTAGAAGAAAAAGTAAGAAATGTGATTGGGATGTGGGGGAATATAAGGAAGGTATAAGCTACCCAAACCTAAATATGTTAACACTGGACAGCAGACACAAGGGAGTGTTAACAAACATGGAGAGATTAGGAATAGAACAACGGGAGAGATGGGTGGGAATGATGGTTTTGAATCTGAGAATGCAAATTCTAGGACTAACTTCAGAGAAGAGGGTCATCTAAGATTGGATGACCCTTTAGACTACCCCCCTTTGAGGTGGTTGGAATGAATAAAAAAAACAATCGACCTACTATCATCAATACAGGTACAAGTAAGTAATGAACCAGTTGTAAGATATTCTAGGGGCTTTGCTGTGAGTGGAGGTGAAGATGATGTAATAGAATGTGAAAATTCTGTGTATTCTTATCACAATTACCGTATTTACAATTAAATTCATATTGCTCTAGCTAAAACTTATTTTAGTTTATTTATTAAAGGGTTAAATATGTTCCCAGTAAAAGAACTGATGTTAACAATTTAATATTGGATTTAAAACTGTTCACCAGAAAAAAGAACTTAGAGTATTTATTCTCTAAACAAGATACAGACAGCAATAAAAATGGCCAGCTGAGAAGGAAAAGTGCATACAGTCCCCCACTTCACCTCCAACTCAAAAATTTTGACTCAGTGGTGGAAAAAGAATTAAGAAAGAGTTAATAGTAGGGTCTGTTTTAATTTGAGTAAAGAGGTAACAAATGTATTAAAGGATATCAAAAACAACAGTATAAGAGTGATGAGTACAGACAAGGGAGGAGAGATGGTTATGATGGATAACATTGTATGTATTGGTAAGATGATGGAAATCTTAAGTGACACAGGGAAATATAGCAGGGTATCTTTAAAAAATATTGCTTATAGCAAAATTGATGCCTGCTTATATGATATGTTTCTTGAGGACTTAATAAACTTGGATGAGTGCAGTTTTTTAAAAATGGACAAACCTTTGGTACCTTCCTTTTTTGGCATTCTGAAGGTGCATAAGAATACTTTGGATCCTCCTATGAGACCGATAGTGGCAGCCAATGGATCCAAAACACATTCTTTAGCAATGTATATTGACAAAAAAATTGAAGTTAGATGCATTAGGTATTGTTTTTTAAAAGACTCTTGGGAGTTAAGATTTTACAAGGAGAATATGATTTTTGTCACTGTAGACATCATGGATCTTTTTACTGTAATTCCACACAAGGTAGGCTTAAAATGGTTAGAAGAAGCGGTGGGGGATACTATTATTTTCAACTTCAAAGAATTTAAGATTCTTTTAGACCTCATGGAAATGGTACTACATAACCATTTTATTGCATTTGAAGGTGAATTTTATAGACAATGTAGTGGACTAGCTATGGGTGGTATTCCAAGAATAATTTAGAGGGTAATAGTGCTAATAACTCTTAACTTTTCAGGGGCTTTCATTACCAGTTATAATTGGCATGCGTTCCCAGCTATGCCAATATTAATTTACAGATGTGGGAAAAGTATGTGTGGAATTCTCCTCGTATGTATTGTTGGAATTATTATAGAAGATTTTTTGATGACATTTGTATATTTTGGACTAGTACAGAACAGAGGTTGAGAGAATTTGTCAATTATATAGGGCAAAACACAGACGTTTACTTATTTTGAAAAACTTAGAATTAATTATTTAGATGTCACTTTGCATATTGTTGAAAAAGAAAAAATGTTTAAATCCACCATATTTAGAAAGAAAACCTTTTCAAATTCTTATTTACACTTCAGTAGTGTTCACCCCTATAACAAAATCTCAGTATTGTCAAGGGGCTGCTTTGAAGGGCCTATCTGATGACATTTGAAGAGGGTGATTTTCTTAATGAATGTGAGGTTATTAAAAACATGTTTTTAGAAAGGAAATATCCTATTGTTTTAGTAGATGATGTTATAAAAGAAGTTAACAGGGATAGAAAGAATAAATGCTTCCCATTATTGGGGAAGAAGGGAGTAGTATTATATTCCAAGAATAATTTAGAGGGTAATAGTGCTAATATCTCTTAACTTTTCAGGGGCTTTCATTACCAGTTATAATTATGATACTTCCATTGCAGCTAAGATCATTTACAAGTACTGGGAACTTTTCAAGAATTTTTCCTATGTGGACAGTTTGAATATTAAGAATATCTTAGAATACCAAAATAAGAGTGTCCAAGCTATATCCAGCCAGAAAAAAGGGACCTACAAGAGCAGCAGGTGCACACAATATAGTTATGTTAGTAATACTAGTTGTATATATATTCCTAGCAGGGATAAATTGATACAGGAAAAAGAGTACAGTAATTGTGAAAGTAAAGGCATTATATATCTGGCTACCTGTGTAGCATGTTATGCCTTTTATGTGGGCAAAACTGAAGAGTCCTGAAAAGGGGAATATACGAGCATTATTATAATATAGCAACATCAAATAACAATAATGCCCTATTTAACCACAGCTTGGCCTGCAAACATTTTAGGTTCATGTTTTTTGTGTTGGAAACTGTCCCATGGAGTAACAGAGGGGGCTTATGGGAAGAAAGAATTGAATATCATGAAACTTATTGGCGCATTTTCTCACAGGCCAATGATCCCCCCTGCATCTAAACAACATTTCCATAGTTCCTTTATTACAAATGAGAGCAACAAGATTATAGGTTTTACTTGCTAATGTTTTTCTTACGGTAGATAAAGAACTTTTTATAGATTGTTTCACTTTTCCATTTACACGGGTTTTTACACAGTATATCTTATAGGACGTATAGTATTTAAAATGTTTTACTTGATGGAAATCATTCTTTTCATTTACATTTACTTCTGCTGTTAGGTTGGGGTCACTAGAGGGTAGCAGTGCTATATAAGAAAATAGTGGGTCCTGATAATTGGGCAGCTTGTTTTATACACTCTGTACACATATTTACTTGTTCTGTATATATTTACAGGTTATCATTTTTATTTTTGGTTTGAATTGAATATATGAGTTGGTCATTTTCAAACTGAGATGTATATAATTTTATATACAATTTTACTGACAAAATACTGCTTGTGCATGTTTTTATCTTGCTTCATTCAGTTTTTGTTATTTTAGTTAATTGATCATTTTCTGATTAACTACATTTGGAGTTAGTATTTAAGGAGGGGCTCTTGAGCACATTGAGTTATTTCTGAAGAAGTCTCTGGGGTAGGGAGACGAAAACGAGGTGATGCAGTGAAGCGTGTAAAGTGGTTTAGTGGTACTTTGCATTCCTGTGTTTTAACAGTGTATTCATGAATTTTTTGTTTCATCTACTAAAGTTCTGGATTGCTGTGGATTTTTGAGCTGTGGATTGTCCTTTTATGTGCCTTTACACTGCTTTTTTTGATATTGTATTGGTTGGCACTTTTGTGCTCTCTGCACTTTTTCCACTTTTTATTTTGTTAGTTATAAAGCTGTAGATTGTATAAAAAGATTTATAAAGTGTAGGAAATCAAAAATAGTGAAGTCATTGTTTCTTAGTTACATTAGACCCAAACTTGAGTATGGAATAACAATATGGAAACCCTATAAGAAAACAAGCATGAGTAAAATGGAAAGAGTAAAACGGAAATATACCAAGGATATCCATGGATGTGAAAATTTAAGTTATTATGAAAGACTCCAAGTATGCATCCCTCCTCAGCACATGTCCAAACCAACGTAATCTTGCCTCTCTGGCTCTCTGACTTTGTCTCCAAACCTTCCAACCTGGGCTGACCCTCTAATTTACTTATTCCTAATCTTGTCCATCCTCGTCACACCCAGTGCAAATCTTAACATCTTCAACTCTGCCACTTCAAGCTCTGACTCCTGCCTTTTTGTCAATGCCACTGTCTCCAATCCATATAACATAGCTGGTCTCACTACCCTGTTGTAGACCTTCCCTTTCACTCTTACTGGTACTAGTCTGTCGCAAATCACTCCTGACACTCTTCTCCACCCACTCCATCCTGCCTGTACTCTTCTTCTTCACCTCTCTTCCACACTGAATGTCTTTTCTAAATTGTCCTTAGATTCACAGTGTGGAGCCTCTTCCCAAGTCATCCCTGTAGTAAGCCAGCTGATTCCATGGGATTTATCTGGATATCTTAATGACCTAACTAAAGTAAAACTACTCCACTTTTTTAAATGTCTGTTGACATAAGAACCCTGTTATCAGATATGGGAGTGAAACAGGGTAAAAAAATAACTGTCCTGCAAGAGCAGCAGTCATTTGGTGCCCTATGTTTCTTTGGTGAGGACCTGTGAATGGAGGTAGGGAGAAAGGGAAAGTAAATTTTGTGTCACCATGCAGGATGTTGGCAGAAATTACAACACTTCATCTGTGCAACATTAGTGTACAAATTCTGCATCAAGATTAAATTATAACATCCCACATGTGTTGAATTATTGGTTTCTTAAATCAAATAACTTCAGTAATATAATTTGCTTTCCCTAATGCACACTGCAGTACAGGTGAATATAAAAGCTTTCTAGATACAGCCGTATGACATGTTCACACAAGAAGGTACACTTGATATGTGTTTGTTGGAAAATTGTTGTTAACTTGCATTGTTCCTGCACAAATAGCAGTCTGTTTACAAGCATTCCTACATGTCTACTATGCTGTCTCCCTCTCTTCTTTGCCTGTGAGTTATTGATTGAAATTCATGGAGGGGGGAATGCTCAAATATCTGGACTTGCATTTTTTACCTACTGTATACCTTTTCTGAAGTATATGAGAGTGTCATTTATGACTTTTTGTTTAATATTGTAATGTTGTTGTGCATAAATTCTTAAGATATTATTTTTTTAAGGAAGTACTTGAGCCATTCATGATTTATTTTAATTTATTGTGACTTAAATATTATCTGATATTATGGCCTACATAATGTCTTAACTTTATGGGAAGTTCCATTACACATGCTATTTTTTTTTTTTTTTTTTTTTTTTTTTTTTAAGTACAGCATTTAGTATAAGGTAAGACAAACAACTTGAAAAGAGCTTTATTCAATTAAAACAGGAATCATTTATGAAATTAAAAGTCATGTGATATAGTTAGTGGCATGTATTGTGAAATCTTAGAGAACCAAGGCCTTCTACCTCAAAGTATGTATCACTGAATATTATAGCTAATACAGTTGATGATGGATTTTCTATTGATCTTTCACTTTACATTTTTTTCTTTTTCTGTCACAGAGTATTCAAATAGGTAGTAGCAGCAAAGTTAGATCAAGAAGCATTTCTGATTCTCTGTCCCTTGAAGAGGATGTCAGAGGTAGTGTTTTTGTCAAAGATATCAAAGGAACGGATCCAGATGTGAAAAATCTTGGTGTGAAACGAGGTAATGTGTTTGTGTTTATCTTTGTTTAGGTTAAGATGTATTTTGCTTTGCAGGGCAGTCTGAATTATAAAAAAATACTTTTGTGCACAAAGAATACAGTAGATGTAGAAAAAAAGTATGGCAACTGGTGAAGTCCAGAGTAAGGGCAAAAGGACAAGGCTGTAATTAACTTAAATTAATAAATAAGGCATTAATCAATGGTGAGACATAGCTGATCTACTCTGCGCATGAAGGCTTCTTCAAATAGATGACAGTGTACTGAAATGAGATTTGAAAAGAAGACGTATTAAGCTAAGGCATTGGAAGCCATATTTTACAGGCACACACAAAGATACAGAAGAAATGCTTAGGCAATAGAAGTGTCAGTTGTTCAAAAGGTAGTATACTCAGCTTTGGTAAAGAAAGCTGTAGGTTCTATTCACATGTCAGGTAGATGGCTTGCTGACACTGAAGTGTAGCATCAGGACTGTTGCTCTTCTGAGTACATCATCATTCAGATGAGATATTAAACCAAGGTCCCATCTGTCTGAGTTGGTGGTAACTCAGGTGGATGTAAAAGATCCTGCTGCACCTATTGAAAAGAGTGGGGAAAGCTTTCCCGCTGCCCTGGACAGATGTTGCCTAGTAGTATAAATATCCCCTGAAAAGAGGCTACTGACTTTGTGGAACTAACCTGATTTATAACGGATGGATGGATAGATAGATTAGATGGATAGACAGATGAAAAGATAGATAAAAGTACAGTTTTCTAAATAGTTTGATACTGAAATAACAAAAATGTGTAGTTACAGCTCCCCCAAGAAAGATGGAAAAGAAATGGTTTAAAGTGATGTCATGCAAATCCAAAAACTGTGAATGTCATATCAAGCCACTAAATAATACTTGAATAAGAATACAAAACATATGGATCTTTCTTGTATTCCAATCCCCATATAAACCTTTCAGAAGAAACAGCATTTCATATAGTCATGCATTTATTTATATATTCACTTATTGTTTTCATTTGTAATAATTATGTATGGAAAGCACAGTAATTATTAAAAGTGAAATTAATAGTGATGGGATTCTCTGAATTCTTTCCTTCATTCATTATTTGAAATTCTTATGAATAATATTCAGAGTAATGAGGAGCTGAATTCTATCCTAAAATTCAGTGTGCATAAGGCAGTGAAAACACTACTAAACAGAGGACAAACTGTCACAGGATAAGTGTGCATACCGCACACACACACACACACACACACACACACACACAATGGTAGTGCAGTGGGTGGAAACCAGAGCACCTGGAAAAGACCATATAGACACAGGGAGGACATACACAGAAGCAGAACTGTATTATGTTCAAATAGGGCCCTAAGGAAGGGAAAATGCACTAGCCCACTTCACGCCTCCTCATCCATACCGGTATCCCATTACTGTCAGCAGGCATATTGTTTCTTTTTTTCTTTTTACAATGATCACAGCGATTTGGATTGAATTGAAAACTGTTATTTCAAAATTTACAGCAAAAAACACTTGCAGACATTTACTAAACAAAACAGTCTCACACTGAAAATAGGCTTAGCATGAGCAACTATAAACTTCTCTTCCATTGAAACTCACATTTATTGAAAATGCATCTGGCGACCCTTTTAAACTACAAGACAGTGGCATGCAGCATATAATGTTGTCGCCGCACAGCAAGAGGTTCTCTGTTTTGATTCTTGGTTGGAAAGCCTTCTGTGTGGAGTCTGCATGTTCTCTCTGTGTTCATATGGGTTTCCTCTCACATTCCAAAGACATAGAGTAGGTGAACTGGACACTAAATTGGCCATAGGTGTGTGTGTGCATGAGAGTGTATGGTAAGGAAGAACAGCTGTGTCAGGGCTAGCCAACTGGCAGTGTGAACCTTGGCTGTTGATTGTCATTGACACCCCAACCCCATGTGCAAAAATGGGAAAAGAGGTTGTTGATAGATTCTAGTAAAGCACTGATTTGCATCTTTGTGAAGGGTACACAAATTCAAAAGAGAAATATGCAACAAATTTACTAACAGCTTGGGACAGCCCACTGGATGCAAGTGTCCCTGTTCAGGTTCAGATCAGGGGTACTGTCTGGTGGAGTAACCTGATCAGAGTCGCACAGTAGACAAATGAAGGCTGAGGGAATCAAACCCTACACTACAGAAGCAGATCATAGCCTTATTCATCTGTGCCAAGTACCAGACAAGACTATTAAAGCTCAACACTGTATAATCCACATCCATGTGCCCACTTAAAAAACAAAACAAAAAAAAACAAGCTAAATTAAAAGTGTATTCACAGTTAAAACACTAAAATTAAATTTGTAGACTTCATACTCTCCAGGTTATTCACAGCTAGATAATAAAGCATAACTGTCAACAGTCATCAAAACACGGAAATCTTGGATTGTACCCAAAGAGTATGCTAATATGGCAATGCTACTGTTTTCTACAATTGATTCCTTCCTTTCCACCATAGATACTTTAGGATGAAAGGAACCAAATATTTATACATGCATGCAATCACTATAATTAAAACCACTTGCATCACTGCACACCTCAAATATCTGCTTGAGACCAAGTAAATGAATACATCCATACATGGATAAGAAATGTGTCTCAGCTCACTGATATCAGAAGTTTACATAGGAACCCACTGCAAACCCTCTGTCTCAATAAAAAGACAAACACCCAAGATCAAGCACAGGCTTTAAATGTTTCTTTTATATACTCGAGCATAAGTATGAACTTTGTAAACAAACAAAAAAATAAAGGATGGAGTATGAATACGAACTAAAAACATAGATATTTGCATGCTCAGAACAACAAAAAGTATAAAATGTAATGCATTGGGATTACTGACTGTTTACATACTCAAGCTTTGGTTCTCACCTTAGAGCTGTTTAGAGATTCAAGCTTTTGTTTTTTTTTGGAGGTTCTCACCATTGAATCACATTGGAGGTAGAAGACAAAGGGTCTCTCTATCAGGAGGAGGTTTATTTGAGAAGGTAATGAAATGGGCACACGTGAACACACACCCACACGCACACAATCACCAGTCTCCTTCTGCTAGAAAAATGGGAATCAAGATCTCAACATAGCCACAATCAGCAAAAGAAAAAGACTGTGAAATATGATTTTTAAGGTTTGAAGCTCCTTTTGCTTCACTTTGGACAAGAAAAATTACAGTGCTTCTCTGATGTTGTGTTGCAGGAAGTCTCTCATCAGTGAGCGAGTAAGAGAGAGAGACTTCCTGGAGTTCAAAATCAGATTAGTGCAGTCTTTTTTACCAGGTACCAATGCTAAATATCCAGCCAAGAAAAGTTGATAATCAGGGTTGCTTTTTTTGTGGTCACATTGGGCCCCCAGCCAGCACTAGAACCTAGGCAGCTGCCTAGGTTGCCTTGTGCTGGATCCAGCCATGCACAGGGTGTACCCTAGCTAAGAACCAAACTAGAAAAAACGGGTTTTAAATTGTATCTCATTAGGTCATATCAATCACCAAAAGTACCTTAAAGGAGAATATAACATACACAAAGTGCTGTGATTTTGGAACTTGATGTATTTGTGCCATCAGTCTATCTGTCTTTATGTCGCTTTCTTTCTTTATATTTTTCTGTCTCTCTGTCTTGATCAGGAAGTCTAGACTTTGTATAACTTTTCCAGTGGATTTCTCATGTAAAAGGCTCCATAAGTTCATAGGTAATTACTAGATGAATGACCCTAAATGGCCATTTTAAGCCTAGTCATGCTTCCCAAATATATTTGACAGGCCTTGATGCCACTCATTTTATATTTGGTGTAGCTTGGGCGTGGGTAATGGAGCATTTACAGGCTTTATTTTTACTAATAAGGACATAGGTGGCAGGCCAGAGGTAGATGTACAGTTCCTCATCCACTGACCCAATTTGTGCTTCAAAACGTGCAGGGAGAACTCTTTCACATGGATGGGTAAGCTAGCTCCAGAGAAGGGGTAGTTCTTAGATGCATACCTAGGTTCATAGGTTAAAGGTAGGTACTAGGCTATCGGCCCAAGGGCCTACGTAGGGGTACCCAACAAGGTTCCCTGGCTTTTGCCACCCAAAAAAGTTATTTTCCTGTGCCCCTGTCGAGCAGAGCCACAGAAGTGGTCCCCAGGGTGAATTTCCTATTTCCCATCCACTCATCAAGATTTTTCTTGAAGAGTGCTAATAAGGAACTCTGCTTGACATAGATGGGCAACTTGTTCCAGAGTATGGGAAGTCTCTCGGACAGGAATCTATCCCTCCAGCATGTTCTGTTTATTGTGGTGACAAGGTTTAGGTCCCTAGAGTGTGTAGCTCAGAGGAATTGGGATTTCTTTAGGTGTAGCATGACCAACAGCTCTGGGTTGGACATAGCTTTGTATGTTGGGCAGAGATCACCTCGGAGTAGGCAACATGCTACTGAGTATAGCTGGAGTTTTTTGAGATGGTCAGCGTAGGGCACCTGTTTGAGGCCAGTAGTCTTCTTGGTGAGGTCCTTCTGTGGCCTTTCCAGCTGTTGCAGATGTCTTGTGAGGTACTTTCCAAAAGGGGCATTGCACTCTATAATGGGTCTAATGAGTGACGAGTAGAGGGGAACAATGCCCTCTTTTTTCCTGGATGAGAACCCTTTCATGATGAGGAGTGCCATGTGGAAAGATTTCCTGACCACTGTGGCGATGTGATTATCAAAGGAGAGACTACTATCCACCTGTGTCCCAAGGTCTGTTATCACACATTCAGCATTAAGTTGACTGACGCCTATGTGGTAGTTCATGGTTAATGAGTTTTTACAAAAGGGGGTGACAATGCACTTTTTGGAATTGAGCTTGAAGCCCTTCTGTAGGATGTCCACATCGTTTGGGGACTCAACTATGGCTCCTAGTTTGCAGTCATCTGTTAACTTCATTAGCCAGAGACCTTCTGTGTTAGCCTGTACTTCAGAGAAGTAGATACCAAACAGGGGAGGACCCAGGACTGAATCCTGTGGTACTCCACTTATCACTGGTTTTAAGTTAGATTTGGAGTCTGCAGCTTTTACAGTGTGGGTTCTGTCAGTGAGCCATTTGCAACCCATCTTGTGACATAGGGATTTATACCTAATTCAGTGAGTTTTATCTATAATTCCAGAATGGGGGATGGTGTTGAAAGCCTTGGCGAGGTTGAGATAGGCTGTGTGAACCCACCTTACCCTTGTCTACGGCTTTGATGACTTCCTCAAAGAAGTCGATCAGGTTCAGGAGACATGATCTGCCTTTCACAAACCCGAATTGGGTGGGGTCCAGAGTTTGGAGGTTACCAATGTCTTTGTTTATAAGTTCCATGATGATACATTCCATGGCCTTGCAGACCAGGCTTGTCAGGCTAATAGGGCGATAGTTTCTAGGGTCCATGGTGGCTTCCTCTTTTTGGAGTGAGATAACTGTTGCTGTGCACCATTCAGTGGCCATGAAGTCTGACGTGAGGCTATGATTGAACATGGTGCTTAGATGGGGAGCCAGTTCATTCTTAATTTCGTGTAAAACACAGCCTAGGATGTTGTCCGGTCCCATGGATGCTGTGTTCTTGGCTTTAGAGAGGGCAGTTTTTACCTCCATAGTTGTGATTACAGGGAGTCTGCATTCTTCCGGTATAGATATGGGCCTTTTAGGGGGTGAGAGGGGGGTAAAGTTAGCACTGAACCTATCTGCCAGGATGTTGGCAATATCAGCTGGTTCTGTAATTTTCTTGCTATTGTTCTGTAACTCAGAGCAGATCTGTATATTGCCATTGAGATTCTTGGCATAGCTATAGAATGCTTTGTGGTTGTCCTTAGAATCAGTGGTGATTTTGTTTTCATAGTTAGCTTTGTTTTCGTAGCTAGCTTTGGAGGATTTTATGAGGGATCTCAGCTTCTTACTGAGGATGACCAGGGAATTCCTCCACTCATGGGATTTTACTGTCTTTTGCAACAGTTTCTTCCTTCTGTTGTAGAGTTTATGGTAGAGGACCAACAGATTGGTTTCCTATTTTTGGAAGATAGCATCTTGGTTCTGTTTGGAAAAGCACAATCCATGCACTCATGTAAGTGCTTGTAGAGTGCATTTGTATAGGATTCAGCAGTCATAACTGTATTGTTCTTCTGCATGGGTGTCATGAAGTTTGCCACTTCTGTCTTAAAGCATGAAGTTGGCTTTGGAGAAATTGTTTACAGTGGTTTCCTTAATGGAGGGTGTGGGGGGGGGGGGATGTGGATATCTAGGGTGATTAGCTTATGGTCATTTCTGACCAATGAGGAGTTGACTTCAGGTATGGAAGACCAGTTACTCATGTTGGTAATGACTAGGCCTTAGAATATTGTTGCCCCTGATGGGGGTGTGGACAAGTTGATCCCAGGGCATTGGAATTTATGAATTCCAGAAAGCATTGCACGAAAGAGTTGGTACATGAGTAGTTTTCCCAGTTAATGGTGGGGTAGTTGAAATTGCCCATTAATTGGTTGTTTGGTTGAACCATAATATTTTCCAGTATATCGAGAAAAGGTGTGGGAATCCTGGGGTATGGTGAGGGATCTCTAACAAGCTGCAGTTTGAATTGCAGTTTTTCCCAGAGTTAATTGCACTTGGATAATCTCGAATGCATTATGCTGAGCAACTAGCCTGGAGGTGTGGATATCCTTAATGAATATGGACACACCTCCGCCTTTAGTGTTCCGGTCCAAGTTGGATGGTAGAAAGGTATGGTATGAGTTATAGTCTGGTAATGCAGAGGTGCTGTCTGGAGCCTTGAACCAGGTCTCAGTCACTGCACAGGTATCCATGTTCTCCATTTTAAGGACTGCCTCGAGTGAGTGCATTTTGAGGTTTAGACTTCTAGCATTGCGTAACAGTTTTTGCTTGCCTGTACCTGTTAGGGTGGTGAATTTGTTATTTGAACCTTGCCTAAAAAGGCACTATAGGGACGGCAAGAGCCTTAGCCAGTATCCAGAATCCCAGGGTCAACAGGTGCAGGCCATCTCTGGCAAAGCATTGTGGTCTGTCAACCATGTCATCCCAAGCAGACTAGATCCCCTTAGAATGGCACCATAAGCTTAGCCAATTGTTGAAGTCAATCATTTTGTCCTTGTACTGCGGTATCATTCTGGGCGATGGCAGGATGCTACTCAGGGCTAGGGTCATACCTACCTGGGCTACAAGATCGGAGAGCTCTTCCATGTCTCTTTTCATGTAGTGCAGGGTGGTACATCTCAGGTTGTTCACACCAACTTGGACAATGACTGAGTCATATTTGTACTTGTGGAGTGACCTGAATGTGTAGGTTATGTGGCGGATCCTGGCACCCAACAGGCAACTGACAGTAACCTTCTCCTTGTTTAGCCTGGTGAGTGGGACATCAGTGTGCCTGACTGTAGCGTCACCTATGACTAGTGTGTTGGGCACGTTGTTTTACCGTATGGGCTGTGGTTGAGTGGCACACTGAGTCTGTGGGTTATGTGCCATTTGGGTTGTGTTGGTGGGTGGAGGTTGCTTGCTTTTCTGCTTTGGAGGTCTCTGTTGCTTGGGTAGATTATTATTGAGAGCCTCCATGAATGTTTTTGTGTTTCTGTGTGTGGATTTTGGTGGTTTATGTTTAGAGGGACTATGCGATGAATGTGGTGTGGTGCAAGTGTTTACCTTCTCCTCTTGACTGTTAAGTTCAGTTTTGGTTGGAGAGAGCTTTGCCTCCAGTTTGGCTGGATGAGTGCATCTCTCCCAGGTTGTAGTGTTGGGTGGTAGGAGGAGAGGGTTGTCTGTGTACATGAGGCAATTGCTACATTGCTCCAAGATGCCCAGATTCATCAGCTAGACAGGAAAGCACTGGGAGCTGACCCTTGCAAATGCCTGAATAAAAACTATTTTCCTCTAGACAAGTGAGGAAAGTAAGTATAGGAGCTGTTTTTCCTTTAGGCAAGTGAGGAAAGTAAATACTAAAACTGTTTTCCTCTAGGTAATGAGGAAAGTTGAGTGCTGTAGTAATTTGTAGCTTACTTAGTGCTTACAACAAATTCTGAACAAGTGCTGAGCACGAGGAAACAAATTCAAGTGCTAGAACTAAGAAACTAGCTAGTTCAAAGGGAAAAACTGAACTGTATGGTGCCTGGAATAGTTTAACACTAGCTAAGCGGCACTGAGCGATGCCCAAACTCGCGAAAACCCACAGCATGGGTTTTAACTCAGAAAATTGAAAGAGATAGAAATCAGCCCAAAATGGCCAATAAGGTTAAATTTCAGAACTAGAAACCACCACTCTTGTGACAGATAGTCTGTTCAATGCTTACCACTCTCACTGATGAGCAGAAAGATTTCCCACTACCACAACAAGATCTGGGCAACGCAGAAACACAAACTAAAATCCTGAAACCAACAAATCTGGGATCTGGTCTATTCTAGTATAGGAAAATGTGGGAAATGAGCAAAACAGATCGTTTTTTTTTTTTTTTGAGAAATTAAGCAGAAAAGAGCAATTTAACAGTAAATATGCACAGAAAAGGTGGTCGCACTTGAGTTTGTCGCCTACTGTAGTAAATGCAGTTTAAATTATTAACTTTAAGTTTTTAAATCAAAGTGCACATACAGTAAAATGATTTAACAGTAAAATGCAGCAGAAATATCAACAGAATTGCAGTATAATGGCTTGTAAAGTGTGATGAGAAAAAACAGTAGTGGAATAGCTGAAAAGATACTTTGATCAGCAAAAAGTCTCTCCTTCTTGTTTCTGGTGCTGTAGTAGTCTGCAGGATGACCAAACGGGATCCGCCGAGCTAAAACAAGTGCAAACCCATGCAAACACTGTTTTTTAACTCAGAAAGTTTAAAGTGATAGAAATCGAGCCAAAACGGCCAATAAGGTTCAATTTCAGAGCTGAAAAACCACTCGACTTGCAAGAGATAGGCTGCTCAATGGTTACCACTCTCACTGATCAGGAGAAAGACTTCCTACTACCACAACAAGGTCTGGATAACTCAGAAACACTAACTCAAGACCTGAAACCAGCAAATCTGGGATCTGGACTGTTCTAGTATAGTAAAAGCTGGGAAACAAGCAAAACAGATAGTATTTTTTTTTTTGTTGTTTGTTTTTTTTTTTTGAGAAATTAAGCAGAAAGAAGCAAATATATGCACAGAAAAGGCAGTCGCACTTGAGCGTGATGCATGTCTTATGTTGCCGACTAGGTTGAGGTCCCACGATTGGCTTTTTTAATGTCCTTTGTTTTGTAGGTGTGTAACAGATGCATAAGAACTGCATGAGCGGATGCTTTGAAGGCCAGAAATTGATCACCTCTCAGTAGTCTGTACGAGATAGAATACAAGGAAAGGCAGTCTGCACAGGACATGTTGTTTACACCACACATTCAGGCCTCTTTCTATGTATGCCCCAGTTGTTGCATATGCCTGGTCAGGTACATACCAAGGTGGGGGGGGGGGTTGTATTCGATAATTGTTTCAATGTACTCTGCTCTCATTAGACCAATGTTATCTTTGGACCTAGATTCCATACACAAAGTTCTGCAACATAAAATGATTTCCTTACTACAGTAGGCATACAATTGCTAAAGACCCAGTCACTGTGTACATCTATTTCCAAATCCCTGACCACAGGGTCGATTCTTAGAGGTGCATTATCAGTGCTAGTAATTTCCAGGGGTGGTTGTCTTTTCATAAGACACTGTTACGTATTTTTTGGCAATGAGTTTTAGACCATGACTCTGATACAAGTTACAGTCTGTGTTAGAATTTCTTGGAGAATGTTTGTATCTTAGGGGTTTTTTTTAGGACTACATCTAGTTTGCAATCATCTTTGAACTTAGTCAGCAGGAGGCCTTGGGACATTGGCCTTGATATCTGAGAAGGAAAAGGACCATCCCCAGTATATAGCCCTTTGTGACTCCACTAGTGACTGTCCTTTTTATGCACATAGACTCCCCTATCCTGACTTCTGTTTTATGTGTGAGCGAGCTGGCTATCCAGTGGGTGATGCAGGGATTTATACCCAATTCCATGAGCTTGTCTACAATGCTTTTTAGGGGTATCATGTTAAATGCATTGGCCACGTCAAGATAGGTAGTATGCATTGTTTTGCAATCATCCATTGCTTTAATGACCTGCTCAAAGAAGTCCACCAGGTTGAGTAGGCATGACCTACCCTTGACAGAATGAAACTGGGATGGATACAATGTCTGAAGGGTTACCATGTCATTATTTATCATGTCCATGATTATACTTTCCATGGTCTTGTATATGAAACTAGTCAGACTTGTTGATCAGTAGTTTCCTAGGTCCATGAATGACCCATCCTTCTGCAGAGAGTTGCATTCTTCCATTTGCTTGATATGAAGCCTTTTTGGAGGCTATAATGGAATAGTGAGTCAAGTGGCTCCAATTAGTCATGTTTCATGCTATTAAGGAGGCATCATGGAATGTCAGATCCCATCGATGCAATGTGTTGGCCCTGGAGAGTGCATTAAGGACTTGTTCCCTAGTGAAAGTTGGGGGGGTTATGGGTGGGGATATTTCTTGAGAGGTGTCTGGGAAGAAAATGGGGTAAAACTGGAGCTGAATTTATCTGCCAATAGATTTGCTATATCCTTTGGATTGGTATAGGTGTCTCCATTTACAGTTAATTCAGCAATTTGTTGTGTATTGCCTTTGATATTTTGGACATAGCTGAAGAATGTCTTGTGGCTGTTCTTAGCCTGGGAGGCTACTGTTTCCTTAAATTTGGCTTTGATAGACTGTGTTTGTCCCCTAAGTTGTTCATTTAGTTTGAGTGAGTTATTACATAGCTGAGCATCACATTTCCTAATTTCAGATATGATTTTCTTCCTTTTGTTGTGCAACATATTGATTACTTGTTTTTTGAGTTTGTCCTGTGCTTATTTTAGATTGGTGCTGCTGCATCTATGCAGCTGTATATGTGATTGTGAAAGATATTTGTGAATGACTCCGTATATGCAGTGGTGTTCCCTTGGTTTGGAGGGCTTGAAAGTTTGACAGAGCATCACTTAAAAGCAGGAAGTTTGCCTAGGAATAATTCCTAAAAATTCCAGTTACCTGGTTTCTCAGGTTTTATTTTTATTTTGAATGAGACAGATTTATGGTCCAACCTGAATCGTGTGGATGTTAGACTTGCAGTGGTGCAGTGTTCCTCAATGCTGGTGAGGAATAGATCAAGGATGTTGCTGTCCATAGTGGGTGCACAGACTAGTTGGTCCAGGACTTTCATGTTGACAAAGTCCAGTAATCTTTGTGCGTGAAAGTTGGAGGTTGGGTAGGATTCCCAGTTTATAGTGGGGTAGTAGGAATATGATGTTGGGTTGAATGAAAAGTGACTCAAGTTCATTTAGATAAATGTTATGAATGTTGTGAGTTAGAGGAGGATGGCTAGCTCCCAATGATATGCTAAGGTGCACTGGATGTGTAGGAACTCGTGTGTCAAACTGCTTGAGTGGCCTTGAGGTGTGATTGTTTTTGATGTAAACTGTGACACCTTCAACTTCTGTCCCTTTCTGTGTGCAGTAGCTGTTGAAGGCACTATAACCCGTACTGCAGGGGTAATCTCTGCAGCTTTAAACCATGTCTCAGTAACTATGCAGATGTCTACATTATTCAGGGTTAAGAAAGCTTGCTGGGATTGGAGCCCTTTTTTTTTTATAGACTCCTGACATTGAGCAGTATCACCTTTAAATAATTCAGTGTTGGTTTAACAACATCAGATGGCTTATCCTGTTGACGGTGCCTAAAAAAGATACCGTGGGGTGGACTGGGTTTTATCCAATAGTTCAAAGCCTAGAGGGGACAAGTGCAGACCGTCCCTGATGAAGCATCTTGGTCTGTCAACCATATTCTCATAGGCTGAAAAATATTGTACCCCCTTTGAATGACAATAAAAACTAAGCCAATTATTAAAATCAATTCCTTCTGTTCATTTTGTGACATCATTCTAGGAGAAAATAGAATGCTGCCCATTTCTGGTCATATACCAGCCTTTGATACACAGTCCAAGAGAGCCATCATGTTCTCTTCATATAGTCTAAGGAGGTACTTATCAGGTCATTTACCCCTTGTGGATTATGAGTTATTATTGGTACTTGTGGTGCAGTGACCTGACTGCATGCATGTTCTGGCAGAGCTTGACCCCTGATAGGCAGCTGACCATAACCCTCTCCTTTTTCATCCTGGTGAATGGGATATCAGTGTATCAAACAATAGAATCTTCTATGACCAAAGTGTTGGACTGCATGGTGGTATACCATATGAGGTAAGGTGTAGCGATACTGTGATTTAAGACCGAGTCTGTCATGGAAGATGTTGCTTTGGTAGTGTGTTTTAGAGGTTGCTGATGGTAATTATTGTAATTATTACATCTGGAGGATTCTGGTTTGCTTAGATTACTTTTAAGAGCCTTGGCATATGTGGCTATAAGTGATTTGCCTGTAGTGTGTATGGGAGATATTCCAAAGTGTTGTGTAATTCTGGCAACTTGTTTGGTATTTGTAGCGGCTGTATGTGAGAGCCTTTCCTCCAGAGACAGACTACAAGTACATCTTTCACATACTGTATCAGAATTAGGTGGATTTCAGAAAATATGAGACAATGTCTAAAGTGTCTCAGGATGACCATTTCTACCAGGCTGACTACAAATAGGGTAGGAAAGTACAGATGCATGGTTCTAGTTATAGGTATAATGGGTTGCAGGAAAAGAGTGGTACAAAGGGATTCTATGTTCCTCTTTCTGTAACCGCTTTGAGGGGAAACTGATTTGATAGAGTGCTAGTTGGGTAGGAAGTGCAATGTTCAAACGATACAACCAGCTCCAAAACAACAAAACACAAAAAGAACCAGGATATGGTAAAAAAAACGTTACTGATGTATGCGGTACCTCAGCTTACGCCTTCAAGGAATAAAGTATTACATCAAGCTGCCTCATTTTATATTCATAATACTGCCATTAATTATATAATACATCAATTAACTTGTAAATTCAATGCCTTAGTGCCCATAACACGGATATCATAGCCTAACCATATTCAACATGACCATTTAATATTATATACATAATAAATATCATAAAAACGCATGAATAAATTGTCCACATATAAGGCATTGACTTCCTTGTGTGTTTTGTTGTAGGAAGTGTAATGTTGTTCAGTCTCATGGAGCAGTATCCTCTGTGGGCAAATAGTGTCCATCTGCTCCACTACTCCTTCTCTCACCAGGAGCAAAGCAATTGCACTAATCCTAAGTTGGTCCCTAAAAAGCAAATTTCAGGCTTTCTTATGATCAGTAGGGATGTCAGAATGTAATGTCTGTCTGCTTCTTCTCTCATCAGGAACAAAAAATAGAAGCACTAATCCAAAGCTGATTCCTGAAAACCAGGTCCTGGGCTCTCCAGTGATTGGTAGTCTAGCCCCTGATGCTACAAATTTTAAACGTATGCTGAAAAGAATAGATATTGCAATGTAAACTAACTGATAGATTGGGGTGATATGAAACAAAGGCTAAAGCTAGGTTTAGGGATCATAGGGAGGGTGTTCCCAGTATGATCTTTCAGTGCTCCATATAATGAGTAAATAAGATGAGATGGTGTCTAAAGCTAAATTTATGGTAGGGGTGAACATCTCAAAAGCCACCAAGTTTAAAAAGACAACAGAAGCTGAGTAGGTGGTAAAATCTACAAGCTAACAAAATAATCAAAACAGGAAATAAAAGCAGACAATAAAATGCATAAAAAGTGAAATGCAGCTGGCAGCTCCAAATGGCTATTGAACTAAGTACAGACACAAAGAATGAAAATAAAATGACTTCTCCGGCTTCTTTTCTGGTTTCAAAACTCCAGCAGAGAGCCAGACATTGAGTGTTTGCAATTATAGGCAAAGTCACATCAGAAAACCAGGCCAAGCTAAACTCTTGTTTATTAAGCATCAATGAAGGAATCAAAATAACCGATGAAAAACTCATGAAATCTGAAGCCTGAGTGTTAAGTTTGCCTAGATTAGGAGTATATCCATCTCTTACCTAGATAAACATTCAGATCACAGGATTCCCAAAAACATAGACCAACAAATTTCTCAAAACATTAGATAAAAGCAGAAAACTGTCTGCCAGTTGGCGTAGAGGATTAAGGAGCTGTTAAACTATTTCCTGGTTTCTGTGGTCCAGAGGTACCAAGTTTGATTCCATCGGTCTCCATTGGTTAACTGTGTGATTCTGCACAAGTCACTTAACCAGACACTGCTCCCAGACTGAGTGTGAAAAAGGTCCATGGAGATCAGTGCTGTACACCAGAAAACACAGAAAACAAATACAAATAAATAAAATAAAATGTGTAAACAGAACAGGCAGTGCAGAAGGCAGCTCCGAATGTCTATAAGTGCAGACAGAAAGAAAGAAAAAGAAAATAAATTGACTTCCCTAAAAGAAACATATAATGCCCAATTAATTTGTGAGGCTTGCATTTATTTAACAGTTCTGTATGTTATATGGATTGTTAAACAGTATAGAAAGTGTCATAGTTACAGACAGGTGGCTATATTTACAAAACTGACATGGGACAGATGAATTTGTGTGTGTGTGTATATACATATCTATATACATATATATGTATATATATGTATATATATGTATATATACATATATATATATATATATATATATATATGATATATGATATATATATATATATGATATATATATATATATGATATATATATATATATATGATATATATGATATATATATATATATAATATATATATATATATATACATACACACACACACACATATATATATATATATATATATATATATATATATATATATATATATATATATATATATATATAGGATCATAGGAGGTTACAAGGCTAATGGCCCCAAGGCCCTTACAAGCCTAGCCAAGTTCAACCTGTGTTTCCAAGGGTGTCTGGTTCAAGCAGACACTAAAATCAGCACCTTTTGCTCCTGTCCAAGAGGAACACAGGTGGAACTCCCAGTGTGAATTTCCAGTTAGCCATTCAGCTGTCCAAATTTCACTTAAATAGAGCCAAAGAGGGGCTTTGTTTAACATGAATAGGAAGCTTGTTCCAAAAGTGGGGCAATCTCTGTGAGACAAATCTGTCTCTCCAGCAAGTTCTGTTGATGTCACATACCAGGATAAGGTCCTTTGAGTGAGTGACCAGTGTGCTATTTGACTCGTGAATGTGTAGCATTTCCATTAAAGCTGGATCAGAGATTGCTCTCTATGCAAGGCACAGGTCACCTGTGAGCAGTCTGTACGACAGAGAGTAAAGTGGCAATGATTTCTGTCTGTTCATATAAGACAGATCTTGGTGACCCTGAATTTTCTTCGTTAAGAACTTTTGTGGTCTCTCCAAATACTGCAGGTGTTTGGAAAGGAACATACCAAAGGGAGTATTGTACTCTCTTACTGGCCTGATGAGGGAAGAGTATGGGGGGGGGGGGTTATAACCTCTTTTTTTTCTGGAGGCAATTCCCTTACTTATGAGATGAGCAATTTAAAATGCCGTTCTAGCCACTGTGGAGACATAGTGATCGAAGTTAAGGTTGCAGTCAACCTCTGTGCCCAGATCTCTCACCACTGACTGTGTCCTTAGCATATTGCTATTGATGTGGCAGGAACATCACCCTTGCCGAAGGGGATGATGATGAATTGTTTTGCATTAAGTTTAAGGCCGTGACTTTGGCACCAGACACTAGTCTGCGTAAGACCTTCTTGCAGGATGTTGACATTGCTAGGGGTTTCAGTGATCACACCCAGTATGCAGTCATCAGCAAACTGTCAGCCACAGTGCTTTTGTTTTAGCCTGTACTTCAGAGAAGGAGATTCTGATCAGTAGGGATTCCAGAACTGATCCCTGTGGAACACCACTTGTTACGAATCTGCTGGAGGAGGTGGAGTCCTCTATTTTGACCATATGAGTTCGGTCAGTGAGCCAGTTTACAACTCGCCTGACTATATTTGGGTCGATACCGAGCTAGGTGAGTTTATCAATGATGCCTGAGTGGGAGAGTGTGTCTAATTCCTTAGCTAAGTCTAGGTAGGCCATATGTACAGATTTGCCCTCGTGTAGGGCTGTGGTGACTGTCGCGAAGAAGTCCATAAAGTTTAACAGGCATGATCTCTCCTTGACAAAGCCAAACTTGGTGGAGTTGAGTATTTGGAGATTTCCAATATCTTTCTTAATAAGGTCCATGATAATTCATTCCATGGCCTTTAAGGTAAGGCTTGTCAAGCTAATGGGTCTGTAGTTCCTGGGGTCCATGTATGCACCCCCTTATTGCAAAGGGATGAAGGTAGCTGTTTTTCATTTTGCTGGGATGAAGCTAGTGCTTAGGCTATGATTGAAAAGCATGCTCAATGATGATGCTAATTCCTGTTTTAACTCTTGTAGAACACAGCTCAAGATGTTGTCTGGTCTCATAGAGGCTGTGTTTTTGGCCTTGGAGAGGGCATTTAAGACCTTCTCCTCAGAGATACTAGGCAAGGAACAGATGTTAGGGATGCTTTGGGGGTATATGTGATGGGGACAGGGGAGTGAAGTTTTCACTGAACCTGTCAGCCAGCAAGTTTGATATATCCACAGGTTCTATATATGTAATACCATTAACTATGAGTTCAGTGCAAATCTGGGCCTTACCTTTGAGGTTATAGATGTAACTAAAGAACGCATTGTGGTTATCCTTGTTTAGGGAAGCTAATTTGGATTCGTAGTTAGCTTTGGAGGACTTCACTAAGAGTCTTATTTGCTTGTTTAACTCGAGGAGGGAGTGTTGACAGCAATTTCTTTCTCCTGTTGTATAGCCTATTAATGGCATTTATACACCAGGCAAGTTTGTTTTTCCTTGAAGATCTTGCTTTGGTTTTACCAAATACGGCAGAGTTAATAGAATTGTACAGATGCTTTTATAAAGCATTGGTGTATAATCCAGCATAGGGGTCTGTTCCATCAATGGGGGAGGGCCTGTGAAGCTATTTATGCCATCACATAAGAGGCTGTAATTGGCCTTGGAGAAGTTTTTTAATCTACTTGTTGCTAGGGGGGGGGGTATTGTGTTATAGTTACTTCTAGTGAGACTGATTTGTGGTCATATCTCACCAGGGATGGCCACACACTGGGGTGGTGTAGTGGTCCCCCATGTTGGTGAGCACCAGGTCCAGGATGTTTGAGCCCCTTGTGGGTATGTCAACCAGTTAGTCCAAGGCATTGGAGTTAATGAAGTCCAGGAACCTTTGGGCAAGTGAGTTAGAACACGTATACTTTGTCCAGTGTATGGACAGGTAATTAAAGTCATCCAAATCCGAGGTGTTAGGTTGTAGCTTGATTTACTCAAGTAGATGCAAGTAGGCTAAGTGGATGTCTTGATTCATGGAGGGGGTCCTAAAGCTGGCAATGACCTGAAGGGGTGGTCTTACCTACAGTCAATTGCACCTTAAGTAATTCAAGGGAATCATGCTGTTTAACCAATCTAGAGGTATATTTATCTTTAATGAATCTTGATAACCTCCTTTAGTTCTCACACCTTCAGTTTGTGGTCTGAACGTGTGGAAGTAAATGTAACATGGTATACCTGAGGTGCTGTCCGCAGCCTTAAACCAGGTCTCCGTGACTGCACAAATGTCATCATCTTTCAAGGTGAGGACTGCTTCCATTGAGTGCAGTTTCTTGTGTAGATTCCTAGCATTTAGCAGCATTACCTTGAGGTTGTTTTTAGAGGGTATTTTTACATCGGAAATTTTGCTCTTGTGACATTGACTAAAAAAGGCACTATGGGGATGGCAAGCCTTAGCCAGTAACCAAAATCCCAGGGGTGAGAGATGCAGACCATGTCTGGTAAAGAATCATGGTCTGTCGACCATGTCATCCCAGGCTGACAGAAACTGGATTATCTTTGAATGACACCAGAAACTAAGCCAGTTGTTGAGGTCAGTCATTTTTGTTTGTAATGTATCATCCTAGACAAAGGTAAAATGCTGCTTAAGGCTAGGAACATACCTGCCTAAAACACACAATCCGAGAGCTCAGTCACGTCTCTCTTCATTTAGTCCGGTGAGGTATAGCTCAAGTCTTTCACACCAATATGGACTATGACGGAGTCATTACAGTGCCTGTTGTTGAGAGACTTGAGTGCGCATGTGATTTGACAGATCCTGATGGCTGACATGACCTTTTCCTTATCCAAGCTGGTGAGAGGGAGATCTGTGTTTCTCACAATTGAGTCATCTATGACTAAGATGTTTGTTTTTGTGTTATGCCTTAGGGGCTTGACTGTGAAGCATAAATTGCTTTTTCAGGTGAGTTCTTGGAGCAATCATCTGGTCTGATTAAATGACTGTGTCATAGTCACATAACATACATGATGAGGCATAGATAGTCAAACATTGGATTACAAGGTGAAAGTAATTAATGATTCATAATGTTAGTTTTGATCCCTATTGCTAACATAGTGCCAGTGCCTAAAGTATTCATTTTTTGCTAGTGGAGTCAACAAATCTAACAAGATTGAAGCCTTTTTCTGTCAGCTTCTTGCCAGGTGATTTGAATGGGAAAAGGAATAGTAAATAAAATAGTAAGCAAAAGTGACATACTGGTAAAACAAAAGGTGTGCATAATACAGTATGGATGAATTTGGTAATGAATTGATTGTCTACCTTCAAATTCATTGACATATTTTACAAAGTTATAGAAAAAAAAACGTTTTAGTTGCCAGACGTCTGTCTACATTTGTGCAGTAGAAGAAAAGCTGCAAACAGTTGACTTGGCTATCATAAAATGCAGCCTTGTGTCATGTAGTAAATATACACAGCTACAGTCTGGGAAACCATAATCAGTAGATGTAGTGGATGGTTAGTATGAAATGAAAGCACAAAAGTGAAGAGGGATAATGTTCTAGTCACAGGTGCATATCAAAGGGACTGTATTCATTAAAGATGCATGGATTTCAGCTCATCCACTGTCTTAGTGGCCACATAATTCATGTAATGAGATAGGTGGCCCACAGAAGGAAAGCCACTGTGCACCATGTGAGACTTATAGTGCATTGAATCAGCCTAGGATGCATTATGTGATAATGATTTAGTGACAGCTGTCAAAAACGCCACTTCAAAAGCTGCCAGCACAAAATGCAAAGCTAAAAACGTGGCATTCTGCATGGACTGTATCAGGAAAGTGCCATATGCATAAGGGCCAGCATTTGTAGGGCAAACAGTGGTACACAGCATTGCAGGATGTATGTATATATATATATATATATATATATATATATATATATATATATATATATATATATATATAATGTGTGTGTGTGCGTGTGTGTGCATATATATATATATATATATATATATATATATATATATATACTATCGAAATCGCGAAAAAATATTTTGCGAACACTGGAATGTCAAATGGCAGATGGCTGATTCCTGTGTTGCCGAATGTTAAATTATCGATAGTTCATATCCGTAAATGCCACTGTGCATTTAGGTTCATAGGTTGGTACTAGGTCATCGGCCCTAGGGCCACAAGCCTAGCCATAACAATTCCCTGGATTTCCCACATTATTTACTTCCCTGGTCCCCTGTCTAGCAGAGCGACTGACTTGATCCCCGGGTGAATTTCCTATCTCCCATCCAGTCGTCAAGGTTCCTTTTGAAGAGGGCCAAGGAGGCACTCTGCTTGGCATGTATTGCAGTCTGTTTCAGAGTATGGGGAGTCTCTGGGTCAGGAACCTATCCCTCCAGCATGCTTTGTTCATTGTGATGACAAGGTTTATATCCCTGGAGCGTGTGGCTCTGAGGGATTGGGATTTTTTTTAGTGGAGCAGGTCCAACAGCTCAGGGTTTGACATGGCCTTGTATATTAAGAGATTGCCTCTGAGTAGACAATATGCCATAGAGTATAGCTGGAGTTTTTTTAGATGGTTAGCATAGGGCATCTGCTTTAAGGCCTGTGATTCTTTTAGTGAGGTATTTCTGCGGCCTTTCCAGCTGTTGCAGATGTCTTGTGAGGTACATACCAAACGGGGCGTTGCACTCTATAATGGATCTAATGAGGGAGTACAGTGGGACAATGACCACTTTTTTTCTGGATGAAAAGCCCTTGGTGATGAGGTATGCCACATATACAAGGATTTTCTGATTGTTGTGGCGATGTGGTTATCGAAGGTGAGACCACTGTCCACCTGTGTCCCTAAGTCTCTCATCCCACTTTCGGTGTTTAGTGTACTGCCACCTATGTGGTAATTCATGGGTACATGTTTTTTCCCAAAGGGGATAACTATACATTTCTTGGCATTAAGCTTGAGCCCATGGCTCTGGCACCAAGCATCTGTTTCTGTAAGGCCCTTTTGTAGAATATCCACACGATTTGGGGATTCAATAATGGCTCCCAGTTTGCAATCATCTGCGAACTTTGTTAGCCAGAGTCCCTTAGTGTTAGCCTGTACTTCAGAGAAGTTGATGCCAAACAAGAGTGGTCCCGGGACTGAACCCTGAGGTACTCCACTTGTCGGAGCTGGATTTGGAGTCTGCTACTTAAGTCTGTGTACGGTCAGTAAGCCAGTTGGCGACCCATCAAGTGACGTAGGGATTTATGCCCAGCTTAGTTAATCTATGATTCCAGAGTGGGGAATGGCGTTGAAGGCCGTGGCGAGGTCCAGATAGGCTGTGTGGACCCTCTTACCCTCATCCACAGCTCTGGAGACTGATTCAAAGAAGTCAGATCAGGTTCAGGAGACAAGATTGGTCCTTCACGAACCCTAACTGGGTGGGGTCCAGTGTTTGAAGGTTGCCAATGTCTTCTATGATAATGCGTTCCATGCCCTTGCAGATCAGGCTTGTCAGACTGATGGGGCGGTAGTTCCTGGGATCCAAGGTGGATCCCCCCTTGTGGAGTGAGATAACTGTAGCTGTGCACCATTTAGTGGGCACGAAGCCTGAGGTGAGGCTATGATTAAGCATGACACATAGGTGAGGTGCCAGTTCATTTTGTAGTTCATGTAGTACACAGCCCGTGATGTCATCTGATCCCATGGATGAAGTACTCCTAGCTTTGGAGAGAGCGGTTTCTACTTGTGTGGTCGTGATTACCGGAATTTGGCAATCTTTTGGTGTTCAGATGGGCCCTTTAGGGGGCAACTTTAGGGGGTGAGAGGGGGTTGAAGTTGGCACTAAATCGATCTGCCAGGATATTGGCAATATCCTTGGGATCAGTATATTTAATGCCATTCTGTTGTAGCTCAGAGCATATCTGAGCATTGCCATTTAGATTCTTGACATAACTATAGAATGCTTTGTGGTTGTCTTTGGAATCTTTGGCAATTTTATTTTCATAACTAGTTGATATGAGCTCGATGTACTGAATAGAGTTAGCAGTTAAGTGTGGATTGGATCAGTCATCCGTTTCCTCACTGTAGTGCAATCTTGGAGTTGGAATATATAGTTAGCAGGGGGTGTTGGGGGCAGGGAGGCTTGCCCTTCTGCAAAAACAAGATGTGAAGTGTAGGAGTTGCACTTACCTGCGCTCATATACAGATATCACTTTCGATATTCAGCAAAAATATTGAATCTGATGAATTTGTTCATCAGATTCAACATTTTCACCCAGTTAATATGAAGGAATTCGACCTTAGAATTCAATGATCATATATATATATATATATATATATATATATATATATATATATATATACACACACACAACAATATGATATTGCACAGTGTGTGATTGCAAGACATGGCTGTCCGCAAGTGATACCCAAACAGCCATTCATAGACATGTGCGCGCGCACACACACACACACACACACACACACACACACACACACACACACACACATCTGTTTATATTTCTTTCTGTGGGAGCTATGGTAGATGTACATGTGTGTGTGCATGTATGTATGTGTGTCTGCATACATATAAATAGGTAGTTCTAATATTGTAAAACATTCTGTAAGATGTGTTCTTTCATTGAAAATCACTGTAAAAGATGTCAGTATTAGAACTTGTGTGTCATTCCCTTATGCCTCAGGCCATGGCTGAAAAGACACATTGGACCAATTCACCAACTTAATTAACAAAGTAAAAAAATTACTAAATGAGATTAACCCCAACAGATGAAAGGCATGGCAAATTAAATATATTTTGACCCTGGGTGGTTTGCAAACTGTGGACACTCCCCTACACTCCTTTAGAACCATGTAGAAATACACTTGTTCTTCTTGATTCATCTTCCTAATTGCTTTAAATGTATAGTTATCTACCCGATTGTTTTAATTTATATTTATTGTTTAATAAAGCAAATGATTGTTTTTTAAATACATTTTTCATCAGAAAGTGAACAAAAGTTAGTAACCAATAACAAAGTTATTCATTTCAGAGTATTTCAAACATAAAGGTTCACTCAGAATGTAGTCACTATAATCCAGCAATTTTCTTACTAATCAGTTTCAGCCACTTTTTTTTATTATGCTTGTCTCACATATCTGATTCCATTAAAAATTATGGTCTGAGTAATATATTCAAACACAAATGCACTCTAGTCCTGCAAAGCCAGACCAATGACTGACTAATTTGACCAGGCAAAGTCAATCATTTTCATGTAGACAAGCACTGTACCAAGCAGTTGTAGCCACATTGTTGACTGCCCACCTCTGATATTAGATTGTTGTGATGATGATGATAATACTACTAATAATAATAATAATTTATTTATTTTATTTATTTATTGACATTTGTTAACCGGGTTAGTCCAGCTGGGCTTGTGGCCCGTTTTTAGTGGAGACCCGAGGAGAAAAGCTCCAATACTTAGAAGAAAAATTATAGAAAAAGTCATAACTTTACAATCAAAAATGTAACAGCAATCTGTTTTACAAAAGAGTTAAACAATAGAATAGCAATGCATACAGACATTTTTTTTTGTTACACATTACACTTGAGTAGTACAGCTGGCAAAAGCATGCTTATAAGCTCAACAATTTTTGATGGCTGTAAATAGCTCATGTGGATCAGAGTAGTAGTAGTAGGCTTGCATTAAGGTTCACATTTAGATATTATAGGATTGTGGTTGCTTTTCTTCTTATTTATTTTATTTTATTTGAATTTGTTGACTGGGACAGTACACTGGGTCACAGCTACCATTTTAAATGGAGGCCTGGGGAGAAAAGCTCCACAAGTAGATACATTCATGGCAATAGATGTTACATAATTTTTGAGAGCATATCATCTTGAAAATATATGTATAATAGGCCAGAGGCTTGCATACATAACATTTTTAAGAAGGATATACAGACACACGATAGATTGCAAAGTATCCTATCAAAATCAAGTTACGACCTTTGAACAGCTTTGGCAAAGATAACTCATACTAGGTAGTAATTTCTTTGTCAAGGTTCAGTTTGAAATCTTTAAACATTTCAAGTAAAAGATGTACGGAGGTTACTAGTTGATTTAGGTAGTTGATTTAAAATAATTTGAGTAGTTATAGTGCATATAGAATATAATTGTTTAGCCTGAATTGCATTTGATTAGTTATAATGCATAATATTGTTTGTCTTTCGGCTTTTTCCCGGTAAGGGGTCGCCACAGCGGAACTCCGGTCCGCTAATGATTAGCAGTAGATTTTTACGAAACGCCGAGGTGCCAGCTCGACGCCCAACCTTCAACTAAGGCACGCGAATTTACGCACGCATGTCTTTCGAACGCTACCCAACCGAGGGGAGGACATGCAGACTCCACACAGAAGGCACTCCCAAGCCAAGCCAAGAATCGAACGGGAGAACCTCTTGCTGCGAGGTAACGCTACCGCCGTAGCACCGCGGCATCAACTTCAATTTTCTAGCTTGATGGAGTATAGAATACAACTGAGAGGGAGAATGGATAGAATACAAACAAGAGCTTTGGATGTAGTTCTGTGGAATAGTGTACTGGCTCTATATCTTTTTAAAGAGGGGTAAGGATTTAATAGTGGGGGAGTGTTTAGGTAGGAGCATGAGAAAGGCATTCCCATTTGCAGAATGGATTTGAAGTTGCTGTGGTTTGGTATACTGCGTAGTGGGGGGGTAGAGAGTTCCATAGTAATTGGCCAGGGGGATGTGAGGGTCTGTGCACTTGTTGAAGGTTTTGGCTTTTAGATCTCAGGGAGCAGCTGTGTGTGTAGGGTATTAGGGATTTGGTGAGAGAAGGGCATTGTGCAAGTTTAAAGTTAAGTTTGTGGGCTGTTGTAAGTAGTAGGTATTTTAGGTAGTTGGGGCATTCTAGCCATTTGAGGGTGTGTAGAGAGTGGCAGAGATGGGATGAGTTTTTAGAATTCGTTGCAAATTTGCAGATTTTATGGTAGCAGGATTTGAGTTTGGAACGCAGGCCAAGTTGTAGTTTGGAGAATAGGGGAGCACCATACATGAGAGAGGGGAGAAGGAAGGTTGATGCGAAGGTTTGTGGAGGGGCTGAGGTGGAGGTTGTGTCTGTAGAGGAGACCAATTTTTTGATGGGTTTTCATGATTGTGGAGTAGATATGGGATTTGAATTTTAGGTTTTCATCAATGGTAATGCCTAGTAGCGTGGTACTGGGAACAATTTCTAGAGGGGTGTTATTTTGGCTTTTAATGGAGAATAGGTTTCTGTTAAATTGGGAGTTTTTGGTAGGAGTGAAAATCATTAGTTTTGTTTTGTTAGCGTTTAGGGCTCGGTGATTGGATTGCATCCATGATTCTGTTTTGGAGGAGGCTATTTGGTATGTAAGTAGAAGTTTGGAGGGGCAGGAGGCTGAGAAGATGATGGTGGAGTCATCTGCATATTGGATAACTGAGGTGTCAGGGATGGAGTGGTGGAAGTTGTTGATGAATATGTTAGAGGAGTGGGCCCAGTACAGATCCTGGAGAGGTTGACTCTTTCCATTGGACAGCTTGTTGGCACTTGGATAGGTAGCTGGAGAACCAGGCTAAGGTTGAGGGAGAGAGGTGCAAGTATGAGAGCTGGGACAGGCGTAAAAAGTCGGAGATGGTGTCAAATGACTTTGAGAGATCTAGAAACAGTGATACGTATTTGCCCTTGTCGCGTGTTAGGTTGATGGTTTCAAGAAAGGATAGGAGGGCATTCATGGTGCTGTGGTCAGAGCGAAAGCCGTGTTGAGTAGGAGAGAGGAGTTTGTGTTGGGTTACGTATGGCATGAGTTGTGAGTGGATAATTTTTTCTAGTATTTCAGAGAGAGGAGAGACTATAGCTATGGGTCTGAAATTGGTTGTCTGTGTTTTTACCATCTTTATGGAGAGGGATAATGAATGCGTGTCGCCAGATGGTTGGGACTTAGGATTCTTGTATGGATCAATTTATAAGAATTGATATAGGATATACTTTCAGCAGACAGTCTGAGGAAGGTTGGTGGTAGGTTGTCTGGTGTGTTGCGACAAGGTTTTAGCTTTAGGAGTAGTCTTTTTATTGTGTTTGTGGAGACTGGTCTAAGGTTGAAAAGGGGAGAGGGAGGAGGGTGAGTGGTGGGTGAGGGGGCCAGGAGGGGGTTGGGTTGGAGGGGGGTTAGGGAAGGAGGAGAAAAATTTAGCTATGCAGTCTATAAAGAATGAATTGAATTTTGTGGCAGTTTCAAGGTTAGTAAGGTTAGGATCAGGGCATGGGTTGGCTTTATTACCGGGCATAAGAATGGAGGAGATGGAATTCCAAAATTTCTTAGGGTTGGTTGAGTGCATGGATTGCAGTTTGCAGTAGTAGTAGATTTTGCAATCTTTTGTTGTTTTCTTGGCTAGGTTATGTAATTGTTTAAATTCTAGGAGGTAGTTGGGGGGGGGGGTTCTGTTACCATTTCCACTTTTTGTCTCCTTGATACATAATACATTTAGTTTCATGGGATAGCCAGGGGCAGGGATTGGTTCTGATGCGTTTTGATCTGAAGGGGGCTAGTTTATTTAGTAGGGTAAAAAAGGTGTGGTTGAAATAAGGTACATCGCTGTCTAGTGAAAGGCTTTTTGGGGGTGACCAGTTAGTAAACTTAAGGCATTCTGAGAAGATTTCAGGAGGCTAGGTTGTGGGTTTGGGTGAATTGGTGGTGTTTTTCTATATGAGTGGGTAGGCAGTCTATGAAGGCTGGTAGGTGGTCGCTGAAGGGGAGTCTGGTATTATATCGGCATTTGTGGTAAGGTTGGGGTGGGCTGTCAATATCCAATCTATGATGGTACCAGAGGTGCCATCTTTATTTGGCCTGGTTGGAAGGTTTATAAGTTGGGTGAAACTGTATAGATTGATTGAATGAGATGGGGTATCAGAGTGAAAAGAGGCCCAGTTAATATTCATGTCGCCAACGATATAGGTTTCGCTTTTGATATTGGAGCTAAACCAAGAGAGGATGTCTTCTAGTGTTTTGGTATTATCTCCCAGTGGGATATCGATGGAAAAGATGCAACTAGATTAGAAATTAAGTTTTAAAAAGCCTACAGTCATTTTGGAATTGGCAAAGTTTGGGATTGGGTTGGTGTAGGGAGTAAAGGTAAGAGTGGAGGGGTAGATAATAGCTACACCACCTCCTTTTCTTTTGAGGTCTATCATTATGTAAGAAGTGGTAGCCTGGAGGGAGGATTTCGTTGTCTTTGATGGAGGGTTTAAGCCAGGTCTTGGAGATCGCGGTTATATTAGGTTGGTTGTGAGAGAGCCAGGCGTGGAGGTTGGGAATTTTATTTTTGAGGCTTTGCGCGTTAAGGGTGGTGAGGTGGATAGATTTGGATTTATGTGATTTGGAAGCTTGGTTAGGGAGAGTTATTCTGGGGTTGAGTCTGGGGTTAGGGTGGATGTCACCTGAGTGTAAGAGTGAGATATGGGGGAGGATTTGCTGAGGAGGTGAAATGGGAATAGTGAAGTAGGGTTGTGATTGGGAGAGTTTTTTTGAGTTAGTACTTGGAGTAGGGTGTGGGGAGGGTGGCGTGGGGAGTACAGTGGGTTTGAAAAGAAAGGATGGGTTGGAAGAACAGAGTTTAGGGGAGATTTGTGAATATATGTGGGATTTATTTGGGAGGTCTGAGGTGGTGGTGTGTGAGTTTTGAGGTAGGTGTGTGTTGGTGGGGAAGTTGGTTAATATGGGTAAGGGAGATTAGCAAGATAGTTAGTATTACAGTCTGTGAGGAGAAGGTAGGCATTGTTGTATGGGTGTGGGAGAGTGGCTTGGGTTTGGAAGTGGGTGGAGTCTGAGGTTGTATGTGATTGGATTGGGTGTGAGTAGGGTTTGGTTTGGTTGGGTATAAATGTAGAGGTCGTGGGGTTGGGTGGGAATTGGGGACAGGGTAGGGGAGCAGAGTGAGCCCGAAGGGTGAATGGAGAGGGTAGAGCTGGGCAGGAGTGAAATTCCCAAAAAAGACGATCAGTGAAGATGGTTAACTTACTTTCCTCCTCACTCCCCCACCCCCACACCCTGCAGTCATAATCATTTTGCTAATCGAGTACATCTCAGACATCTGACTTTGATACATATAATGGCCACAGTAATGTATTTCAAGTTTGTTTAATAGAAATACACAGAAATCACAGTAAATTATTGCACCTTAACTTCAGGTAAATTCACAGTAGTCCTGCAAAGCCAGCTTAATGACCTGTCTAAAGTGAACATCTGACAATTTGGTAAGATACTTTTATACACAGACAGCCTTTCTACACCACTCATCAGTTATTGTACACCTCAGATGTGTGATTGTGCTAAAATAATATTGACCACCTAGGAAATGTATTTCAAATTTATCACAAACAATAGCCACATTAAATAACTCCAAATAAACAGGTGGACTCAGGAACAGCCAAACACTCCAGTATTCCAAATATAACTTCAATTTATTAAGAACAAATGAACGTGAGTGCTTTCACAGTTAATCTGCTTCATCAGATGTAATTCACTGCTCAAATAAAATCTATTAAATATGTAATGCTCTACCTAACAAATCACATATCAGACAAAATTTAAGAGCACACTCACCATAAAAAACTGAATATTATAAAGTACATATTTATTAAAAAAAAATCTATAATAAATACATATATTTTCATTTACTACATAAAAATATGTGAAGAGTGTGGACCTTATATGTATGCACATAAAATATGTACTTTCCCTATACAGAGACATAGGTTTTAGGTCAACTTTATCATTTAAACCATGTCCAAAATCACCCCCTCAGCCTAATAATCCATTTGTCTCTAACTGCTTTGTAAGGTTCCTGATATCCCCTCCTCAAATATTCTCATGCACTCTACCAATATCCCTAAACTTAAAACTATATGTACTGTCTGTCTCAATAGTATGCCTATCTAAAGCATTGACACTACTGCATTTACTGATGTGATATATGTGTTATTTTATCCTATCTCTTAACGCTCTATCCATTTTACTACATAACATTTGCAACATATTGAACAGCAAGCTAAATATACAATGTATGCAGATTCACATATAGCATAAACATTGAATGTAAAGGTCTTATTCTGATCTGGATGTATAAAAATACCTGAAGTGTCTATATACTTGCAGGCTAAACATTTACCACATGGTACAGTTATTTGAAAACATTCGCTTTAAGGTAGCTAAGTTGCCTTTTTAAAGACCTCATGTTCTTGAACAAAAACTTAGGTTGGGAATCCACGATTTCTTTAATTTCTTCATCTGTAGTCCGTGCATGTCAATACTTTTTAATAACATCTGTATACAAGTTAATGTTGTTGGAATAATATAAGGATACTTTTAACTTCCCCATTCTCCTGCACAAATTCCCTTCATTATTGGAAGCACACTTCTCTGAAAGTATGGCTTGGCCTTCCTGGTTCTTAACTGTGTGACCTCTTCTATATCTTTATCAACTTCATATTTTTCATAATCTTTATCAGCAAACATTTGTGAAAAGTTTTTTGTTTGATCTAAAAAAAATCTTTATCATGCACGTTCATTCTAGATGTCTTAAAAACTTAGTTCTTAACCAAATTTTTAAAAACATAGGATGGATGCATAAAGTCACGAAATAACAAATGGTTACAATGACCAGGTTTCTTATATAATCTAGTTGTTGTACCTTCTGTGCTCTCTGTCATAACCTTTACATCTAAAAAATGAATGCTCTCATTTGAGATCACTGAAGAAAAATGTTGTGGTTGCGGCGATGTATTCCTCAAAACTGTGAAATTCTTCTAGAGAACCATCCAATAAGAGGAACACATCATCCACAAACCTACAATAAAATAGAACATGCCTTTTATATGGACCACTTAAGATATAATCTCGTTCCCACACAGCCATAATGGCATAGCTATGGGTACATCATGTGCAAATAACTAAGCCAATGCCGTTGCCTTATCCATTTCACAATACTCAGTAAGAGACACTTTAAGTCTTGGTAGAAATGCCATTGTGTTAGCAGTTAAACTAATTTAGCCTCCCAGTGCTGACCCCTAACTATTAAACTAGTTGACACTGTCCCTTGTTTTTTGAATACTAACAATATAAAGGCTTGCTTTGCAGTCTGTTGCCTTCATATTCATCCATTGTTTTTAAGTCTTTCCTACACCTCCTATTTCACTACTTTGTTTTGCCTCTGTGCTTGCTACATGAAGAACTACCTAAACACTTTTGCATTGTAGAGTCACCCCTCCCTTTCTACCTTTTTCATGCCCCATCTTATTTCTTAGTTTAGCATCCAGTGACATTGTGGATGTACACCTTTCACATACTGTATTTATTACTTTAAGGATTAAGTGATTGTCAATAAACATGATGCAATTGCTACGTTGTCACAAGATAACCATATCCACCAAGCTGGCTGCAGAGAAGATAGGAAATTGCATAACCAAGTTGCCTGGCCCTCTCTAATTAATAAGCTACAAGGGTGTGGCATAAGGGAGTTAACAGAAGGCTATTAAGGGTGCTTTGGAGGGTGACATTGGTGACAGACTAGGCTATAAAGTACTACATTCTACTAAATTTAATGAAATTGCCTCTCAACTTGCAGAGTAGCTACTCTAAGTTTGTCAATGCACAAGATATTTGCTCTATACGTACTACTTTACATGGTATGGCTTTATGGGCAGTTCTATAGAGAAAATTTATTTGTAGTTATTTGGGTCTGCACAGGGCCCTGGTGTGGTGAGCAGCTCCACTCAAATGCATCAGATCTATACCACCATTGAAAATACAGAAGACTGACTTCTGGAACAAATCTTCCAGGACTCTTATAATGTTTAACTAATTCTATGCCACTGTGTACTAATTCCAACCAGTTTTTTCCTCATTCATTCTGATATGAAAGAAGGCACATTTTCCTTTCTACCATTCCCCTGAAATATTTGTTTTCATATTCTTAATTTGCCAGTATTTTTCTAAAAATGTTCCTTCATATTTACATAACATGTCATTAGTCCCATCTGACTCTAATGTATTATAACTTTAAATAATTTTTTTATAACACCTGCTCATATCTTGACTCTTGCTTACCATGTTCATCCTTGTACTTCCATTTAGTCTTTTCCTTCCAGTAAACCCACAATTTTATCCATAATTTTTATATGTAATTACAGCATGCAAGTCTTTATAAGGACCAAACCAGTTGCATACAGTTAAATTACTGCTCATACAGCAAGTTAATACCCGATAACACATGGTCAATCTGCACAATGTTCTGTAATGAGCTAAGATTTTGGTTTGCTTATAACTATAAATGGATACACCTGAACACTTATCTGTAATGGACGGCTTGCACCTGTCACCCCTGGGCTTTCGGATATTGGCAAAGGCTCTTGCTACCCCCATAGTGCCTTTTTTAGGCAAGGCTCAAAAGACAAACCCACCTCCATAGGTATCTCAAGGGATAAGAAACTAAGAGTAATGCTACTCAACGCCAGAAGTCTAAACCTCAAGATGCACGCACTCTAAACTCTCCTTAGCATGGAGAATATCGATATCTGTGCAGTAACAGAAACCTGGTTCAGGGCTCCTGAGAGCACCCCAGCACTACCAGGTTATACCTCATACCATGCTTTTCGGCCCCAAAACTTGGACTGAACCACAAAAGGAGGGGGAGTATCTATATTCATCAAAGATACCCACACCTCCAGGTTGGTGGCAAAGCACGAAGCATCAGAGACTATCCATGTGCAACTAACAGTGGGTAAAACTGCCTTCCAGTTTATAGCCTGCTACAGACCACCCTCCCAAACCTAGGAACCCCACTCGGCCTTCCTGAGAACACTGGAAAATATGAAGGTCTCTCCAAACACCATTATATTGGGCGACTTCAACTACCCAAACATAGACTGGGAGCATTACTCTAGCTCCAACACCCTAGCCCAAAGGTTCCTAGAATTTATAAACTCAAATGCTATGGAACAACTTGTTACCACTCCCACAAGAGGGGAAAACATACTGGACCTGATCATCACCAACATGGGGACTCTATGCTCCAGACCAGAAGTGTATCCCTCACTGGTAAGATCAGACCATAAACTAATCTCACTGGATATTTACATCCCGACCCCACCCCCTGCCCAGAAAACCACAGTGAAAAACTTCTCTAAAGCAAATTTCACACTCCTCAAAACTGAGGTGGAATCCTTCAAAGCCCCCGGGCCTGTGGAAAATACGGCCCAGACCGCAGAATTCTTTATAAACGCATTCTATGAACACCTTCAGGAATGCATGGATCATGCGATCCCAAATAAAACCAAGACCCAATCCTCCAAAGGCAGACGTCCTGTCTGGTGGAGCCCAGCCATAAACAAACTATACAATAGAAGGAGGAAGCTAGTAAATGATGGAGCAAAATCCCAAAAAGGGAAGGCATCACTGATCAGTATTAGCAAAAAACTACGGGCACACACACAATTGTCTAAGGCCAGCTTCGAGAGAAAAATTGCACAGGACACTAAGGATGATCACAAGGCTTTCTTTAGTTATGTTAGGAACCTGGGTGGTAATTCCCAGATATGCTCAGAATTAGTCCAAAATGACAAAAAATACACCGAACCCACAGACATTGCCAACATCCTAGCTGACAGGTTCAGGGCAAACTCCCCCCCCCCCACCAAAAGGGCAAATATCTATCCCAGCAGAGTGCTGCCCCCTGACATCTCAGATGCTCAGGTAAGAGCCGCCCTTTCCAAAGCAAAAAATTACAGCATCAATGGGACCAGATGGTGTCCCGGGCTGCGTCCTACATGAACTCCAAGAAGAGCTAAACCCAAACATAAAACTACTGTTCAATCTCAGCCTTACTACAGGATATGTGCCCAAAGAGTGGCGTACAGCAACAGTGGTCCCTCTTCATAAAGGTGGTGCCTCAACGGATCCTGGAAACTATCGCCCCATAAGCCTGACTAGCTTGGTCTGCAAAGCTATGGAAAGGATCATCATGGACCTCATAAATAAAGATATTGGGGACCTACAAACACTGGGTCCTACCCAGTTCGGCTTTGTTAAGGGCAGATCCTGCCTCTTAAACCTGGTTGATTTCTTTGAAACAGTCACCAAGGCCATTGACGAGGGAAGGTGGCCCACACAGCCTACCTGGACCTCAAAAGCCTTCGATACAATACCCCACTCGGCATTATAGATAAGCTCACCAGCTTAAATATAAACCCCTATGTCACTAGATGGATTGCAAACTGGCTCAAGGACAGAACCCACATGGTTAGAATTGCTGGAGCCATGTCAGACTCCAAACCAGTTACAAGTGGTGTCCCACAAGGCTCAGTCCTGGGACCTCTCTTGTTCGGTATATATTTCTCGGAGGTACAGGCCAACACGGAAGGACTGTGGCTGACCAAGTTCGCAGATGACTGCAAACTGGGTGCCATAATAGACTCTCCAGCTGACACAGGCATCCTCCAAAAGGGCCTCATAGAAACAGACAACTGGTGCCAGAGCCATGGCCTCAAGCTAAATGCCAAAAAGTGTGTAGTCATCCCCTTTGGCAAAAACAAAGTGCCCACAAATTACCACATAGGTGGTAATCCATTAAGTACAGAAGAAGTAATTAGGGACCTGGGGACCCAAGTTGATAGCAATCTCTCATTTGGCAACCATGTGGCCAAAGTGGTTAGAAAAACATTTTATATAACCCACCTAATCATGAAGGGATTCACAGCTAGATCAGGGGAGGTAATCGTGCCTCTTTACTCATCCCTCATCAGGCCCATAATTGAGTACAATGCCCCTTTTGGGATGTACCTTACCAGACACCTGCAGCAACTGGAAAGACCCCAAAAGTACCTCACCAAGAGGATCAAAGGGCTCAAACAGATGCCATATGCTGCCCGGTTAAAGAAACTCCAGCTCTACTCAGTGGCATACCGCCTGTTCAGAGGCGATCTGTGCCTGACGTATAAAGCCATGTCCAACCCGGAATCAATGGACATGCTGCACCTCAGAAAATCCAAATCCCATCGAGCTACGCGCTCGAGAGACTTGAACCTCAGCACTGAAATAAATAGGACATGCTATAGGGACAGATTCATAACCTAGAGGCTCCCTTCACTCTGGAATAAAATCCCAGTCCAGGTTAGGCAGAGTCCCTCATGGGAGATCGTAGGTTTACCCCGGGTATCACTTCTGTGTCGCTGTTAGACAGAGGCACAGTATACTAACCTCGAAAAAGGGCATAGCAAAATAAATTTAAAATGGGTGGCGAAAGCCAAACACATTCTGGCTAGGCTTATGAATACCCTAGGGCAGATAGCCTAGTATGAACCTATGAACCAAAACACAAGTATCCTCCTCCTCCCCATATAACTTGTCTCCTTTCCACCATGCTCTACAAAACTCTTGTAAACAAATATTCATTCATTCCGTAATGCCAGTTTCCAAAATGTATTTTTAAAGCATTCAAAGTATCACTTGTAACATATTCTGCATTTAGGGCAGTGTCCCTTACCTCGGAGATTCCCTTTTATTCTAACTTCTTACTTTTCCTCTTATTCATTATCTAATACTGGGATTCACATGCCCTCAATGCCATCGGGTTCATCATTCCCTGTAATTATGCTGTCACTGTCAGTGTATACAACTTCAGAACTGGTTCTTCTTTCATTCTTCTCCTCCAGCTCAGCTTCTTTTTAACTTGAGTTATCAATCCTTTCATTAGTTTAAACTTCTCACACTCATTCAGTGTGACCTCCATTATGTCATGGTGTTCGACAGGAGCACTTCTAACATTTGTCCCATCCTCTCCCCTCAGAATCTGCAATAACAGAAGAAATCTTTCCTTCCACAGCAGTAATTCACACATAGTGCTCACCCCCAGTCATGGGGAATGAATGGGTAACTGGCATGTAGATATTGAGGAGTCACATGGGCTGTAAAAACATATTAAAATATAGGTGATGATTGTAACCAACAGGAATAAAAAGGCCTCATCTAACCTTAGTCAAGGTTTAACTGTAACATCATTCTCTTTTGGAAACTCAGCCTTCATATCTCCAATTTTTATGTTCCAAAACTGAATCCTTGTTCAACAAGTTTTCAAGAAACCTATACAGAGACCTGTGATAAAAAAAAACAGCCAACAATCTACTGTTGGCTAGCCATGTTGTCAGTTTTCCTGAAAGCACAGTTTTATTACTCAAAGACCCCTAACATTGTCATTTACTGAACTGTACAGGTACCTCAGTCAAAAAGTTCTACCAAAAAAATGCAGAATCTCCTACCAAGATTTATATCCTGCCTCTGTTTGGTGCAGGAAAGACTCCTCACCTTCCTACATATAGTCAGTTAGCCTATACCAACCCACTGCATATCTCAGAAAAGACTTCTGGTATAAGCTTTATTGACTTAACTAATCTTTGGGGACATAACATAGAAGCAACCAGAATGTGTTGTATACACACACACACACACACACACACACACACACACACACACACACACACACACACACACACACACACACACTCACCATTTAAACTATTACATTTGACAAACTCTCTTCCATCCATAAAACAAGTAAGGGCTCATGAACAAACATCTTCTCACTGTATCAGGCATACCTCCTACCACAGAGGTCCTCAAACTCTGATGCACTTTTAAAACTGTCTAGCCTCAAAACTAGTTACAGAAAATCTGCTCATACAGAAAAATCTGCTCATCCATCAAAATCATCTAACGAACAATAACAAAATGATGGGCTGCTTTCTTCAGATGCACTGTCAGTGTTGCAGTCTGACACATGGCCTGGCATCCTTGGGTCATGGCCAGTGCTTGTCAGGTGTAACCCAAAAAATGCTTCCTCTGTGTGCTTTGGCAAGGTCCCATTAGTTCCACTCAGTCCCAGCCATGATGTGGTCTAGTCTCAACATGGCTAGCCAGTACTGTGTGTGATAGAAACAGCACTCATGACCAAATTCCAGCACAGACAAGACCCAGAGTCAAATGGATGTGATTTCACAATTTATTGCACAACAGCAAATATGATTGAGAGCTTTTGTTACAAAAACTTCCTCAGAATCAATTTTTAACCCCCCAAAAAATCCTTATATACCCCCCCTTAATTAGCACATGACCTATATAGGCCATTTTTTATTGGGTTAATAATTGATTCTGAAGAAGTTTTTGTAACAAAAGCGCTTGGTCATATTTGCTGTTGTGCAATAAATTGTGTAATCACATCTGTTTGCCTCTGGGTCCTGTCTGTGCTGGAATTTGGTCATCAGTAAAGTTGTAAACTGTTTGTGGTTCTTTGATTTTGGCTGATGATAGAAACAGACACCCCGGTTCATTTGCTGCAGCATGTGATCCCATTTGTGACTGCCAGCAGAGTGGAAAACAGCAAAAATCATGTAATGGCACTTCATCATCAGCACTGGAAGATATGACCCCTGACACCTAACAACCACCCAGCATGTACGACTACCACCTCCTGTGAGCATACCACACATTGTAATGTTCCATTCAGCTGTCATTGTATTCCCCACCTATGCAAGTGATGATGCCTCTACACTACCTATGCCTAACCTGTGTGGGTGTGTTACAGACTGATGTATAGTGTGGCTAGACTGTGTGCAGCTTTGCATATCGTAAGTGTTTATAGCATGTGCCCTAATACTCTGTGTTGTCTGTGTCATGGCCTGTAGTTGTGAATCAGATGTCACCACTTTGTCATTGCTGCAGTGTAATGTACCCATAGTTTCCTCAGATGTGGTTATGCTGATGCACTCGCCTCCCCTGTATCACCCCCTTCCCTTATTATTGTTACTGCATAGCATATGACTTGTTCTACCATGGTGTTATCCAGCTGTGCCACCTCTTTTTGTAAGCCCATCTTGTGTAGCATGGCACACACTACACATTTTTTGCTGCATGTTAATACTATACAGTAGTGCCCTACCATAGGTGTCTGAAACAGAGTATATGTGTCTGAAGGTGGAATACATATTTTCACAATGTTCCTAGATCTAGCATGGCCATGCTGCATATTATTTCCTCTGTGGTTTGTGATTATGAATGGATACTGCTAGTGACTGGTATTTTGGAAGAGATATAGCTGCCATCCCTAACTTCATGGATTCTATTTATGAACCAATTTGAAATCTGATGAGTTACATAGGGACTAACATTTAGATTGGATAGTTTATCTGTGATACTTGAATGTTGGATGGTGTTGATATCTGTGATACTTGAGTGTCAGATGGTGTTGAAATCCTTTGCAGTATCTGGACATGTGGTGTGCACTGTTTTGCCATTATCTATTGCTTCAGTAACTTCTTCGAAGAAGTCGACCAGGTTAAGTAGGCAGGATCTGCCCTTGATGAATGTAAACTGGGTTGGGTCAAGAGTATGTAGGTTACCTATATCTTTATATATTAATTACTTGACCCTTTCCATAGACTTACAGATGAGACTAGTCCGGCTTAGAGGTCTATAATTATTAGTTCCTTTAAAGCCCCATCTTTATGCAAGGAAGTTATTGTTGCTGTCCTCCAGTGATCTGCCATGAAGTGTGTTTTATGGCTGATACTGAATAGCTGTAGGAGATGCTGTCCAGTAGGCAGCCTAGTATATTATCTGGCCTTGCAAATATAGGGCTCTTAGTCTTAGATAGTGTCTTGAAAAAATGTTCTTGGGGGATTTAAGTGCATAGGGGGTGTAGGTATGTGATCTGAGAATATTGGAGGGGAGAATGGGTAAGATTGAACAAAATTTGTCCACTACTAGATTGGCTATGTCATCTGGGTCTGAGTATGTAATATAATTTGCTATTAGATCTTCTCATTGTTGGGTTTTGTGTCAAACATTTTTAACATAATTAAAAACGTCATTTGCCTAGTTGGCTATTTTCACCTGATATCTGGCTTTGGTTGATCTGGTTGGGGTGCAGAGTTCCTTGCTCACTTTAGCAGGAGCATCTTTGGCATCTTGATAGTTGCTTTTATAATAGTGCCCATCTGGACTCCTCTTTACGGAGCTTCTCACTATTTTGGCACAATTGAGTCTGTGGACAGCTGTTGTAGCTGACCAGGTAAACAAGTGAAATTTCCTTGTCTAGGGCTTGTGCTGAGCTGGCTAGAAAGATGAAGGTCACTCTAATTGGCAATACACATCAGGATATGTGCTGTTCTGCCCATTATTGAGAAAATGCCACATTTACTTTATACATCATCTCCCTTCATCTCTCTTTATCATTTCTGCCTTGACACCATAATCTTAGTAAACAGAATCGTGATTTCTTCTTAACCACCTCTCTTAACCTGAAACTATGTCTCTTTCTTGATGTTGCCCCCAATGTCTAGCATTGAAAGACTTGTTCTCTCCAAGACTTTGCCTCCGTCTTGTAGATCAGATTACACTTCCTGCCTGATTGTTGTCTTAGGAAGCCTACAAGCCAAGGGGAGAAAGTCCTGCTAAACTCATCCACACTATATGTAGCTTTGTTTTGCTCCCCATTTCCCACCAACTACCCATGTCAATATACTTAAAACCTATCTCTCCACTCCTACAGTCCCTTCTACCCACAATGCATCCAGTCAGAGACAAATGCAGTAACTGAATCTAACCCCTATAACAATCACTTAAGTTCCTCAACTGTACCCCTACCCCATAAGTAAACAAATCCTTTCCCATAAGAGTACTACTTGTACTCCTCAATTTCATCCTCACAATACTAACATTTAAATAAATTAACTCTCACCTCTGTCACCCACCTAAGACCACATACCATTTATCTGTCCACAACAACACATTACTAAAACTATCCAACCTTCAGATATTAGCTATTTTATTCTTACAATTATATCTCCAGCTAGAGGGGAATAACTGGGACTCCTCAAACCCTTATCCAGTCCTTACTCTTCAGGGATCATATCTCATTAACCCTAAGAGAACACTATATCCATCATTAGATACATACTGCCTTCTCCTTCATACTCAGTATAACAAACAGGCTAATTATCTTCCTCTACTCAGGCAACCTTCTCACTACTCCCAGCCCCACTATGTCTAACCAGTACAGGTGCACTACTGTCGTACACTTATTCTAAGTGGGCCACTACAGCTCACCATGACTTGCCATGTTGTAACACTTACGTTCACCATATGACTTCTCTGTCTCGCTCTTTCAGACACTTTTTCCCAGCTATATAATCACACCATTCAAAATATATACAATAACAACCAACTAGTATGCTATAAAAATCCCTACAACATAAAATCGCTTCCTCACATAAGCAGAATGCAATTTTTTAAACATGACTGTCTACTCAAAACTAAACTCATCCTAAATAAAAATACCATCTACTTTCTTCTCAAGCTTATGTATGCAGTCTCAAGAATGCTGCTATCAGGTGACATTCATAAAAAAAAAAAAAAAAAATCTAGGATCCTACAATGTGCATCCACAAATGCCTGTAGATTAAATAATAAAGGGGCAGGATTAAGGAGCATTGGTTACTGAAAGGGGATCCTCGTTATTAGAAGTTAACAAACTTGGACTTAAGATGATGCTTGCCCATCAACATATATACACCAAAACTATACCTTGTTCAGTGACCACAGACCAAGAGTGCGAACTTTATTTTATTTATTTATTTAGTCACTTTTGTTTACGTGGAAATTCTGTATGGGGACTGAAATGCCCATTTTCAGTAGAGGCCTGAGGAGAAAGGCTCCAATCAAGGATATAATACATTTTTTTGAAAATTCAAATGAAACCATCAGAAACTTTTTGCTAGATTTAATAAAGCCTGCACTAAGTGTACACTAAGGTTACACAATATGTATTCAAGAACATTCTTATCACATTTTTTATGCTTTGTAGTTACTCAGAAAGATTACACTAAGTGTACTAACAGTCTATACTTTGTGGTAACCTTTATGATTCCTTGTCAGTATTTAAAGCTGCAAGAATGTCAGTAGGAAAACTAAAAATTAGGAGGAAGAAGGTTATTTACAAAGCATTACTGAATAAGAAATGCATATAAAGACAAAATAATGAAGATATTGTGAATGAAAACATACATTAATACAGCTGTATGGTATTCATACAATTAGACATAATTTGGGATTTTATACTTTAACCTGTAGGTAGGGGTGCAGTTACATAGTTTATTAGTTGCCAAGTGGAATTTTAGGACAGATATTAATGTTTTGCAGATTCAAAAGTTTGATATGGTTTAGGAGCTTGTTCAATGTTTTGGAGATGACTGTGGAGAGTACCAAGTCGCCATAAGAGTTGTATGATTTATTCAAAACAGTTAATTTAAGATGTTCATAGTGTTTCACTGTTACAGTCATGACTGTAGGGTTCTCCCCTGCCAGCAGGCAGTCCTCGGTCGGCCAGAATCCCAAAGTCTGGGTCCAGCGTTGGCTGTTCAACCATGCTCCCTGACGTCAGAATGCCAGGAGTACAAAGCTGACAGCCAACGCCATCTTCTCCAGTCTTATTTGCCGTGCGGTGATAGCAGTTCGCAAGTGCCGGTTGGCTGACTCCTGATGATTTTTTCTGAAAAACTTCAGTCCGAAGACTTTCTTCTCCACTCAAAGCTAAGTACCCCGTTGGGGAAACTTTTTCTTGCTCCAGTCCGATGTCAGAAAAAGTTAATAATTGTATTTCATATGGGAAGCAAATACCTCATAAGGATTTTCATTCTTACTGTATTCCTTGCTTAAGCCCTGACCACGACGTAGCTAGTTGTCGGTTTTGTGCTAGATTCAATCAACGTACAATTAAACGAAGGTACGATATTGCTTTTCATTACTTCGGTAGGTGTTTTAACTACAAAATGTCGTCGGATACGATTCCGGCTACCAGAGTTCACAAACGTTGCAAGGATAAAGACAAGCCTCCGAGGTCCAAATCTGACTATATCGCACAAGCGGAGCCAGCTTCAGGTTCGGCCGTCATCAGTGAGGCACTTTTGCAGCCCCTGTTGTCTGCCATTTCAGAACAGATGGCCGAAACGGACTCTCACGAGGAGCCAACTAGGCCTTTGAATATTTCTATTGGGGGACCTTCGGACAATGCGCCTTCGGATTGGTCCGGAGCCGCTGTGCAGGTACCGGCTTCCGAAGGGGTTTTCAGGCCTACTCAGCTTCTAATAAAGGCAAAGACTCCTTCTAAATCAAAGACTGCAACACAAGCCTCTTCTGAACCGGCTCCCAAGTCACAGAAACAGTTACTCAAGCTGGCGGAGGATTTACTTACTATGATTTAGGGGTTCACATCCCCCTCCAGATAAAAGGCCAAGGCAGGAAGTTTATTATGATTCCTCTGATCAGGCTTCTGTTTCTTCAGTTTCTTCCTCTGACCAGGAATATTCTTTCCCTCCTTATGAGGATTCTGATGCTGAGGAATCCATTCCTTCAGCTTCTCCCCCTGAGGATTTCTCTTTTGAGGAAACTTTGCATGAAATGAGGGAACATTTCCACTGGGAAGGACAGGAGTATTCGGAATCTAAGAAAAGACTAAGGGATTATGTTAAGCTGTCATTCTCGCCTTCATTCTTGCTGGATGGGTTCGGAGCCGATCCTCGGCTCCGACTCTGCCTATACTATAGCTCGAGAACTATTTTTACCGACTCAAGGCAGCCCTATATCCCACAATACCATGCGCTAACTCCCCAAATTTCGTTTGCCGCTTTGCTGCGAGGTAGTCTGTTTTTACCGGCTCTGGTCAGTAAGTGCTTTTTTCATATATATATATATATATATATATATATATATATATATATATATATATTCAGTCTCAGTAGTTTTTCCAGTTACTTACCTTTCTTTAGGTCCCTTCTAACTGCCTTACCTTTCGGTAGCCCTTTTTCCCCTTCTTTAGTTAGTTTTTTATCTTGGGCCTTTCCTTAGTTTTCCCCCACCTCTTTCAGTGTGTGTGTGGGTTTTTAGTCAGTTCCCTTTAACTTAAATAAGTGTGTATGTGTGGATTGACTGTGTTCCCTTTTCTTTTTTGTCAGGATGTCAAAGGACCCTAAGGTTTCGGGATTCAAGAAGTGTGACTCGTGCTGTCAGAAAATGTCTCTGACAGACGGTCACACTTCTTGTGTCTATTGCTTGGGGCCTTTACACCTGCAGGACTCTTGTTCCATTTGTCACGGATTTAGTTCAAGAGTCCTGCAGGAAAGGCGTAACAAGCTCATCCTTAGGGGCTTGTTAAAACCTGATGACTCCCAAGTCTGGCTCGGGGAAGTCGTCAAAAACTGCCAAACCCTCGGCTCCAGCTTCTGAGCCGAGGGCTGGCGTTATCGAGACAGCTCCGACCTCGGTTCCGTCTGGCTCTGAGGTGAGCAAAGTGGTTTCCGCTCCGAAACCATCATCTGAGCCGACCCCAGCGCGCAAGCACTCTAGGTCCCCTTCGCTAGAGTCCGTCAGATCGGCTCCGAGGTCCCCTCTCCTATCAGAGCGGAGTCATAGGACTCATTCATTGAGGTTATCCAGGTTCTCCGACCATGACATCGAGAGGGTGGTCAGTAGACTCATAAAATCTCAGGCACTGGCCCAAATGCACCAGAGCCCATTTCACCAGACTGTGGCTCCTTCGATACAGCTATCCATTCCTCCTCCGACTCATCTCTCGAGTTCGGAGCCGGAGTTTGTTGGAACCGTGACCTTGCCCACGTTGGAGCCGATACTTCCTCCTTCGGCTCCGACCTCTTCATTGGTTCCATCCGTGGAGAGGTCCGGGCGCCGAGACTCCATTGTCAGCTCCGAGGGGGCGAGTGGCATAGGACCCTTGTCTGACCCCACTCTCCCTCTCGGAGCTTCGGCTCTGGTTAGTTCGGCCCCGACATCATTCTTGGAGCCTTCTCTGTCGGTTCCGGGGGCGGTTCCGGTCTCTTCGGAGCCGGGGCTACCTTTGGTGTTTGATAGGGGAGCCTTGAGGTGATGAGGAGTGTGCTGAACCCAGTGTCCACTCCAAGGTTACGTTCTGCGGCTCCTCCCTCTGTAGTGCCTGTTACGGTCTCTGGCCATCCTCCTACACCCGACAGCAGAGATCCAAAGCGTAGGGTACCCACTTTGGGTGTCTCCTCCTCTTCCGAGGGCTCCCCTGAAGTTTCAGGGGAACCCCCTAGGAAAATAAAGTGCAAGAGGAAGCACATAGACTCCCCCGAGTCTGTCACGTCGGACACCGACTTGGATGAGTCGGAAGGTTCCCCCAGATCCCCCTCTGAGGATGTCTCCTTTTCAGATATCCTGGAGATCCTAAGACAGAGGGGAAATTGGTCCACTCTCAAACCTTCCGAGGACGAGTTGGTTTACCTTGACGCCTTTGGATCTTGCCCTTTCACCTCCTGGTTGTCTCCCCCTTTCGACCCACTAATGGAGGTAGTGGCTAGAAAGGCGTCGGCAGCTCCTGATTCAATGGAACCTACCCCTAGGAGGCCTTCTAAATTTATTTCTGCACCAGATGACAAATCCTTTCTCACCAAAGGTGTTTCAGTTGATGCTATGGTGGTAGCAGCAGCCACTGAGAAGGAATTGGCTGATCCTTCTGTATCTGTTCATTCTCCTAACAAAGAATCCAGGACCATGGGCAGGTACGGCAAGCAGACCTTTGCTTCAGCGACCTTTTGTATGCGATCGCTGAACTATTTGTCATTTCACCCGCCTTCAGAGAGACTTGCTCAAAGAGCTGGGTGAAACGGTACAGGATCCTTCTGCTGCGGGGTTTAAGGACAAAATAAACTCTTAGCTGGCTATCCTGAACTCCATTGTTAACTCTTCCATGTGTCTCATCTCTTATGCAGCCGATGGAGCGAGTAGGGCCGCTGGCACAGGTGTTGCGTTGAGACGTCATGCCTGGATGCGATCCCTTCAAGGCGTCCTTCACCAACACCCCCTTTGACGGTTCGGAATTGTTTGGACCTCAGGTGAAGAATACCCTCACCAGATATGAGCAAGATGGTAAGACTCTCTGCCGTGGGAGTCCGTTTTTCCACACCTTCTAGACCTTATCCTAAGGGACAGAGGGGTGGAAAGATGTGGTTCCGCAAACCACAGGGAGTCGCGCCTGCCGCACATGGTGAATTTCCCCCTAGAGGCAGAGGGGGGAATAATAACAGATGCCACCCCAGGGGCAGAGTGGGTCCACAGAACCAGGGTTCCAGGGAATCTTTCCCTGACCAACCCTTTCAGCATCCCTGAGAAGCTGCCCGACTGTCCGCCTTCGGAGGCAGCCGGGGGAAGATGATCTCTGTACCTGGAAGCCTGGCAATCCCTCTCCCAAGACACATGGGTACAGAAGATCATATCCGAGGGTTACAAAATCCCTTTCACTTTCCCTCCGGTACAACCGCCAAAACCCCTACCAGACATACCACCCACACAAAGGGGTCAGGCTCAGCTAGAAATAAAAAAGCTGTTAAAAAAAAAAGGGTCATCCAGGCAGTCTCAGCAGATCAGCTAGGATCCGAAATCTACTCCAGATTCTTTTTGGTACCAAAAAAGACAAGAGATTGGAGACCCATTTTGGACCTCAGCAGGTTAAACAACTCTGTACTAAAGACAAAGTTTCGGATGGTAACACTGCAGTCCATTCTACCCTTTTTGGGCAGAGACAACTGGTTGTGCTCGTTAGACCTACAGGACGCGTACTACCATATAAAAATACACAGGCGCTCCAGGAGGTTTCTCCGCTTCCGGCTGGGAGTCGGTCATTTTCAATTCAGGGCCCTGCCCTTTGGTCTCGCCACAGCCCCCCGGGTGTTCACCAAATGTTTGGCAGTGGTCACGGCTCACCTGAGACAGAAAGGATTCCAGGTGTTTCCATACTTAGACGACTGGCTCATTTCCACTACCACCAAACAGGATCTCATAATGGCCAGGGATTACACTATTCAACTTTGCAACAGTCTGGGTATTTCTATAAATTTTGCAAAGTCCTCCTTGTCGCCTTGTCAATGTATAAACTTTATAGGTGCCGTATTAAACACCATAGAAATGTCTGCAACATTACCACCTCAGAGAGTGACAGACATAAGGTGGAACGTTCAGCTCCTGTTTCGGCCCAACAGAGTCCAGGTCAAGCTAGTATTGAAAGTGTTGGGCCTCATGGTGGCGACGATTCTTCTACTTCCATTAGCCCGCTTCCACATGAGGCTCCTTCAGTGGATGCTGTTTTCTCAGTGGTCTTTTCAACAGCTACCAATGTCCCACAACATTTTGATAACACCATCTTGCAAGAAACATCTCTCCTGGTGGATGGTTTCCCCTCAGCTTTTTTCAGGGCAGGACGGTCCAGGGCAGTTGGCAACAGTCAGAATGCCACCTGCACATAAATGTCCTGGAGATGAGGGCAGTGCTTTTGACGTTGCAAGCCCTTCAGAGCTCTCTTCCCACAGGGACTATAGCAATTCAAACGGACAATATGTCTGTGGTGTGGTACATAAACAAGCAGGGCGGAACAAGGTCCTACCTCCTCTGTCGAGAAGCACTCAGACTTTGGCAATGGGTGATTTCATCTCAACAGTTTCTGATAGCAACGCACATCCCTGGGAAGTCCAACGTCATAGCAGACAGATTGAGCAGAGCTATCCTCATGCCTCATGAGTGGTCTCTAAATCAAGCGGTAGTAGACAGAATTTTTCAGAAGTGGGACCAGCCTTGCTGCGACCTTTTCGCAACTCCACAAAACAGCAAGTGCCTCGACTTCTTCACACTTTTTCCTCTACCAGGCCAACCCCTCAGAGACGCTCTTGTTCACGTTTGGCCCTGGGGGTCTTCTTTATGCCTTTCCTCCCTTTCCATTGATCCCGCAGTTAATTCAGAAAGCAACCGCATTGAGATCCAAAATGATTCTCATTGCCCCGTTTTGGCCTCGACAAGTTTGGTTCCCGTTCCTGCACAAATACCTACTGGAACAGCCTTGGCATCTGGAACCCCTTCCAGATCTGTTGACCCACCTCACGGGCAAGCTGCATCAGTCTCTACATTCCATCAACCTCACAGCTTGGTTGCTCCACTTCCAGCCATAGCCAGGCTTCCCCTTATTTCTCCTCCTGTTCGTGATATCATTCTGGCTTCCCATAAGTCCAATACTAGGAAGACTTATGCGAGTAAATGGAAGCGTTTTTCACACTGGGCACAAGCTAGATCCTTAGATCCTTTCCATGCGCCCATTCATGAGGTTCTAGACTTTCTGGCAGAGCTTTTTCATTCAGGGTCATCATCGGCCACTATCAGGGTACAATTAGCAGCCATTGCTAATTTTCATGTTGGACTCTCAGAAGCAAATATTATGTCCCACAAACTCTGTAAAGCCTTTCTCAAGGGCATCTTTTTGCTCAGACCTCCAGTCAAAGATCCACCCCCACTGGAATTTTATTATATTCCCTATAATGTATACTCAGGGTATGCTTTTGTCATCTACTTCTGAAGGAACTCATTTAGCTATAGATAATGATCTAAAGTACTGGTATCAGTTGATATCTGATAATAAAGTTAAAAATCTAGATTTCTTAAAACAAGAATTTGATCTAAGAGAAACTTGCTGGTTAGAGGTTCAGACCTTTAGACAACATCTCATTAATAAAATAGATCTAATGTCTATAACAGTTAAAGAATCTATTCCAACACTGATTGATTACTTGATATTAAATTTACAACATAAAGTTTCTGATAAAGGTAAACTTTCATACATACATAAAATTATCAGACAAGAAACTTTTACAGTGTAGATACATACTGGAATTATTTCACTTCTATTAATGGGGACCCACCAAATCAACAAGATAAACCATATATATTGAATCTGCCTATAGAACTACGTCTTCCATTGTCTGGAGACTTTATACATGGAAATTTTTACATAGATCTTTTATACACCTTTGATGATGAATAAAATAAATAATAAAGATAATCTATGTAAGAGATGTAATGTAGAAATTAATGCTGACTGGGCTCATATGTTTTATGACTGTATAAAATTGAAAGAATACTGGAAGTCAATTAATGAATTTTTGCAGGCTCTTTTACAGATAATTTCATTATTTCTAAATCTCTTATATTATTCAACACACCTGTACCTCAAAGTGTTAAAAGGTTAAGCTTCCCTTGTTATGGTCTATTCTAGCAGTGGCTAGGAAAATAATAACCAGAAATTGGATTTCAGATACACCTCCTTCGTTCAATGAATTTAAAATGTTATGAATATAGTGTGCCATATGGAAATAAACACAATTAGGTCAAGAACAACTAGAAAAACATCTTATTATATTGTATGGGATAATTTACAAAATTTGTTAAAAAAATCCTAATTTCAATAGCATGGTATTTTAGTTTAATTAATTGATCTGATTGTAGTGGATGTCTTTGTAAATACTTTAGTTGTTTTTTTGAATGTTATAATCATATCTATTTTTAATTACTTGTATAAAATTGTTATGATATTTCTCTTGTATGTTAAAACAATAAACCTGTTTTGAAAAAAAAAAAAAGATCCACCCCCACAATGGGATTTGAATTTAGTTCTAACCTCATTAATTCTGCCCCCTTTTGAACCTGCAGCTTCTTGCTCCCTCAAACTTCTTTCTTGGAAAACGCTGTTTTTAGTAGCTATAACATCTGCCAGAAGGGTATCGGAACTTCAAGCCTTGTCTGTCCGTCCTCCTTATTTGGTTTTTCATAAAGATAGGGTAACTCTCAGAACAAACCCTTCCTTCCTACCAAAAGTGTTATCGGAAGCAAATCTAAACCACTCCATTGATTTGCCTGTCTTTTTCCCAGACTATACCAACAGGGCTGAACAAAAATTACATTCATTAGATGTTCATCGCCAATTACGGTATTACCTAGACAGGACAAAACAATTCAGAAAGTCAGACCAGCTCTTTCTCTCTTATGCTGCAGGCAAGAAAGGGCTTCCGATATCGAAGATTACTCTTTCCAGATGGCTGGCATCTATTATTACCTTGGCCTATGAGTTGAGACACAGGCAACTTCCCTCTAGGCCTAAGGCTCATTCAGCCAGGGCACTATCAACTTCAACGGCGTTTCAAGCAAGGTTTCCACTAGATGCCATTTGTGCAGCAGCTACATGGGTGTCCAAACATACCTTTATTGCCCATTACAAGCTTGATTTAGCCTCCAGAAATAGAGCTGATTTTGGTTCCACTGTACTCAGGAGTCTGTTCCATTGAGCCACCCAGGACTAAGATGCTAGGGACGCTGTCCCATCCAGCAAGAATGAAGGCGAGAATGACAATTTAACATTAAGAAGTTATGTCTTACCATAATGTTCCATGTTAGTTGTCTTCTTCTCGCCTTCTTTCAAGGCCCCTCCCTCCTGCCCCCTAGCCTGGATAGACTCGAGGTTCTGAGTCCTTCCATTTCTGGAGATACAATATGTTGCGTCTTTTTCCTTGTATCCTTAGTGTTTACTAGTAGGTAATCTGTACTCATAAAAGAGGATTATAATATTATTATAATATTATTATTTATACTATGTCTTAGCTTCCAAACGAGATCTGGGGAGTTAGCGCATGGTATTGTGGGATGTAGGGCTGCCTCAAGCCAGTAAAAATAGCTCTTGAACTATAGTATAGGCCGAGTCAGAGCCGAGGATCGGCTCCAAACCCATCCAGCAAAAAAGAAGGCGAGAAGAAGACAACTAACATGGAACGTTATGGTAAGACATAACTTCTTATTCTTCTTCTCCCCCAACATAGACCCCTGGCTATTCCTCCTGTTTTGGATATTGTGGATGATGCTTTTTCGGAGGCTAACTTAACCCCTGACTCTTTTCCTCCTGCTCCTGTTAAGCCTGATAGATATTACAGGGTTCCTGACTCCCACCAGTTTTTATACAAGAACCCTACTGCTGACCCTGAAACCATTTCTCAGGGTCCTAAGGGAGTTAAGGCCGCTTCTGCTAAAAACCTCATTCCCACTGAAAAGGATTCTAGATCTTTAGAAAGATGGGGCAAAAAAGTGTACACTTCTGCTACTTTATCCATTAGGGCTTTAAACTGTCAGTTTCATATGCTGAAATACCAGCAATTTCTCTTGTCTGTTTTAAAACAAAAGCTTACTTCCATTTCTGCCTGTGCAGATAAGGAATTACATGACTTATTACTTGCCACCGAACAAGTTGGGAAGCATGGTTTACACTGTGGATTTGATGCCTTGGAGGCTTCTCGTAGGGCTGTTGCCTTTGGCACAGTTATTAGAAGGCATGCATGGCTAAAGGAACAAAATTTGCCAGAACAAGTAAAAGCTAAATTACTGGATGCTCCTGTTCAGCATAATGTTTTGTTTGGATCAAAAGCTGAAGAGGTGATTAAAAAGATGGAGGACAAGGCAAAATCCATGCAAACAGTTAAAGATTTCTTACAAGTACAGCCACCCAGATTCAGCAGGAATTGGCCTTCTAAAAATTGGTCCTTTCACAATTCAGACAGGCCTCAGAGGGGTAGATATAGACGCTCCCGATGAAGGCCTCAAACACAAGCTTCTTATAGACCAAGACAGTGGACTGCTTCCACCCCTAGGGGAGGAGAGGACAGGTCACAAACTCGGAAACAGACTCAATGACGCCCTCTGTTGGGCTGCAGGAACTTCTTTCCTGGAAGCCCCTCTCGGAGGAAAACTCTCTCTTTTTTATCAAAATTGGACTCGTATAACCCAAGACAAGTGGGTTCTGGATGTGGTTTCAAGAGGTTACAAATTCCATTTTCATACCTTGCCAAGGCCAAGCGGATGGCCAGACCTTCTAAAACATCAGTGGACAGAGGCCTTAAACCAGGTGGAAGCTCTTTTGGCTATGAAAGCCATAGAACTAGTTCCACTTTCAGAGATGGGACAAGGTTTTTACTCAAGGCTCTTTCTAGTCCCCAGGAAGCAAAACTCATGGAGACCCATTCTGGATCTGTCAGTCTTGAACACCTTTCTAGAGATTCCAAAGTTCAAGATGCTTACTCTACAGCAGCTACTTCCAATGCTGTCCAAAAATGCATGGATGGTAACTTTGGATTTAAAGGAGGCATATTTACACATTCCCATCAGGCAGGAACGCAGAAAATACCTCAGGGTCAAGGCCGGATTGAGGCACTTTCAATTCTCTGCGCTGCCCTTTAGATTGTCTACTGCACCCAGGGTCTTCACCAAATGCCTGGCTCCAGTAGTAGCTTACTGCAGACTCAAGGGAATTCAAATTTACCCTTATCTGAACGATTGTCTAATTCAGGCAGACAGCAAGGATGTCTTACTCCAGCATCTAGAATTTGTACAGAACCTTCTCAAGTTCCTGGGATTCTCTGTAAACATAAAAAAGTAAAATTTGACACCCTCACAACATATATCTTTTCTGTGTGCTCTTCTAAACACCACAACCCAGATGGCATTTCTGACATCCGAAAAACAATTACAGCTGGCTTCAACTTTCAAAACCTTGGCAACTTTAACTCAGCTATCTGCAAGGAGATTCCTGCAGGCTTTGGGTTACATGGCCTCCTGCATCCTTCTCGTACCATATGCAAGACTACACATGAGGAAAATACAGTGGTACCTAAAAAGTGTATGCTCTCAGCATTGCCACAGTTTAGACATACTGATCTCCGTCCTGCCTTGTCTTCAAAAGGAATTCCTTTGGTGGTCCAGGGCATGTACTCTAAACAAAGGGAAACCCTTCTGTCTACCTCCTGCCACTCAGATTCTAACCACGGATGCCTCGGACTATGCTTGGGGAGCCTATTTTCAGGGCAACTGTCTGCAGGGCCTTTGGACAAAGGATCAGAAGCACCTGCATATCAATTTAAAGGAAATGTTAGCCGTTCAGAAAGCTCTAATGGCCTTCAGGAATCTTCTACAACCAGGACAACTACTGATACAGACAGACAACACCACAGTTATGTGGTACATAAACAAGCAAGGGGGATCTCATTCCTACCCCATTTGCAGACTAGCCATGGATCTATGGAACACAACTCTAGCTTGCAATCTGGACCTTCAAGCTCCGTTTCTACCAGGGAAGCAAAACTTCCTGGCAGACAGTCTGAGCAGAAACCTTTCGGATCCACATGAATGGATGCTGGACACCAAAATATTCAGGATGATAACAGCAGTCTGGGGACGTCCTCACATAGACCTCTTTGCATCCCATCTCAATCATCAACTACAGAATTTTTGCACCAGGACTTTCCACAAACTAGCTTGGAAAGTGGATGCACCATCTTTCAGTTGGAAACCTCTCGGGATATGCCTTTCCGCCTCTTCCTCTTCTTCCACGGGTATTATTAAAGATCATACAGGACAAGCCCAAGATGATAATCTTGTTGGCCCCAAATTGGCCTTGACAGTTTTGGTACCCCACTCTGAAAAACCTATGTCTGGAGCCCCCTTGGGTCTTACCACAAACTCCGAACCTTCGGTCCCAACATCAGGGTCAGGTTCTACACTCCCATGTCAGCACTCTCAGCATGGCGGCCCGGTTAATCCAGGGCCTTTGATTTCTTCTCTCCTACCCAAGCAGGTTATGGATGTCATTTTAGAAGCCAGACATCCTAGCACTATAAAATCTTATGCAGGAAAATGGAAAAGATTTTGTTCCTGGATGCAGGCTCAGGATTCTGATCCTCTTCTTCCGAACATTCTTTTAATTTTACTTTACTTGACAGATCTCTTACATAAGGGTCTCTCTTTCTCTTCCATTAAGATACATGCCTCTGCTATTTCCGCTCATTATAATACAGACCCTCCAATCATTTCCCACCAGCTCATGAGACAGTTTCTCAAAGGAGCTAAGAACTTAAGACCTCCTAGAGCTCCTCCCATTCCTGCTTGGGATCTCAACTATGTTTTGGAAAAGCTCACCTTGCCTCCTTTTGAGCCTGCTGCCTCTTCTGACATCAAGTTTTTATCTTGGAAAACAGCCATCCTGTTAGCCCTAACTTCTGCCAGGAGAGTTTCAGAGTTACAAGCTCTTATGTCTGTGGAACTTTATATTATTTTTCATCAAGACAGGGTGTCTTTGAGGACTAATCCTACCTTCATGCCTAAGGTGGTTTCCAAAGTGGCTTTAAATCAAACTATCCACTTGCCAACTTTTTTCCCCACTCCTCAAAATAAAGGGGAAAGGATCTTACATTCCTTGGATGTACACAGACAACTACATTTTTACCTGGACAGAACCAAGGACATCAGAAAATCAGAACAATTGTTTGTTTCTTATGCTTCAAGTTCCCAAGGTAAAGCCATTTCAAAACAGACCATTTCTAAATGGATTGCTCATGGAATCAGATTTTGTTATTCACACCATGAAAAGCAAATCCCAGGGAGTATACGGACTCATTCCACCAGAGCTGCTGCCACTTCTGCGGCCTTCCTCAGGGGAGTTCCTACCAAAGACATTTTGGAAGTTGCAACTTGGAGTTCAGTGCATACTTTTTCTAAGCACTACAATCTACCTCTCTACTCTAAGTCTAGGGCAGGCTTTGCCTCTGCAGTCTTGCAGGGCCTTTTAGCCACCCCTTCTACTTTGACCACCTCCCTTTCATTCTGCTTTGGGATTCTACCCTACAGTCATGACTGCAACAGTGAAACACGATGAACATAGTACAGTTGTGTACACCTACCATAAATGTAGATGTTCGAGTGTCTTCACTGTTGCAGTCTGGGTTTCCCTCCCTCCTGTCCCCTCTTATTTTTACTTTTGTGTGGTTCCTTTTTTCACCATTCTCCTGAGGTGTATTTGCAAAGGATATGGGACCTTTCTCATTTTGGGACTCCTGACATCTGGGGCAAGAAAAACTGGAGAAGATGGCGTCGGCTGTCAGTTTGTACTCCTGGCGCTCTGACGTCAGGGAGCATGGTTGAACAGCCGACGCCGGACCCAGACTTTGGGATTCTGGCCGACCGTGGACTGCTTGCCAGCAGGGGAGAACCCTACAGTCATGACTGCAACAGTGAAGACACTCTAACATCTACATTTATGGTAGGTGTACACAACTCTACTTTCTGAGGACCTCAGGGTTCTATTTGGGTTATGCCATTGAATGATTGTTGCTAGTAAGGGGTATCTTATGTAGGTTGTGAAGTATTTTGTGGGCTGTGAGTAGCTGGGAGAGGGTGATGTGTTGAGGAATTTCAAGCCAGTTGAAGGTATTGAGCACTGTGCAGTGGTGAGATTGGTTTGGGAGGCTGCAGGCAAATTTGTTAATTTGGCTGTAGGTGCTTTCTTGTTTGTGTTTACTGGAAGAGTTGAGATTTGTGAATATTGTTGAGGCATATAGGAGGGTAGGAAGGAGAAGGGAGGTGGCATCTATTTTTACTATGGTTATTTAGCATGTATTTTGCTCGGTAAAGAGACCCCAGCATGCAATGCCTTTTTGACTGCAGTGAAGATCAAATTTTAATTTATCAGTAATAACATCTAGTCATTTTGAGTTGGAAACTTTTTAAATTTTTGTGCTCTTTGAAGAGAGAATATTAAGACCAGTGGTGTTTTTTTAATGATAAACCATGATTATAAAGTGTTCATGTCTATAATGGCTAAATGAATGACAAACGTAATGCCAGAACTGATAGATGTGGAGCATTGTGGTTTTGTGGAGGGGAGGCAAACATTTGACAACATTAACAGAACACTGATGATCCAGAGGGAAGGAAAATGTAAGGAAATGCCCTTGTTTTTGGTGGTACTCTATGCAGAGAAAGCATGTGACAGAGTAAGCTGGGACTTTGAATAGGGCAATGGAAGTATTTTCTTTTCCTGAAAAAATTATAAGGTTGATTAGTGGGATATATAAGGGATCGGAGGCGAAAATTAAAGTAGGTGGGGTTCTTTCTGATAATTTCTGCTTGAGCATTGGAACCAGGCAGGAGTGTCCTCTCTCCCCTTTGTTATTAGCATTATATTTAGAACCATTGGCAAAGAAACAAGGAGAGACTGGTATTTTGGATGCAGGCCATTAAGGAGAATAACAATAATCATACAGAATATTATATCCATAAAGTAGCAGAAAGTATTCTAAGTCAACACGGGAATAGAGAAAGGGGATGCTGCTGAAAGGGGTGACTGTACTTAGGGATATTGACAGTAGGCAAGAGGGGCTGGAATTTAATGGAAAAAACTGACAATGGAACCAAGGTATTGGGAGCAAATAATTAGAGAGGGAAAGATGATAGAATGGGAAGACACCAAGAATTTATTTGGACTGCAGGTTAGTGATTTGCCTTCCCTATCAAGGATTAATATTAGAGTATAGGCAAAGGGAAAGAAATAGGGTGTCCTAAATGAAAGACCAGCACTTGTAGTAGAATCTAGAACAGAAGCTGCCATTAAAAAGGATTAATTAGTAGAGTATATAAAACAGTGCATGTTAACTGTAAGAATCAATCAGAGAAGGTTAGAAAGGATTGGGAAAAGAGCGTGGATAAGCAATTCACAAAGGAACTATTGGAGGATATATGTATGTCTCCCAAATATGGAACAAAATCTAAGAAAATTTAGGATTTTTACTTGGAAATGTTTACATAGGTATTTTTATACTGTAAATAGACTTCAGAGATTTTTTCCTCTGGTAGATAGCAAATGGAGGTGTGAAGGAGAAGAAAGGTAATTGGGAACATATATTTGTGAGAGTGCAGTGAGTTGTCAGACTTTAAGGATTCCCTGTGAGAAATACTGTTGGAAATGCTGGGTGGGCAGATTGGTGTGACGAGGGAGATGATTTTTCTGCACTATGATACAGAATCGGAATTGCCTAGACGTGGTAAGGCCTTGCTGTCTCTAATTAGGGTGGCTGCCAAAAAAGTAATTACTAGAAAATGCAAAAAATATCTAAACCAGCTATATTAAAAGTAGTGAATATAGTAACAGAGATAAAACAACTGGAACTGAGATCTTTAGATAAAGGAAGGAGCAAACTGCATAGGAAAAAGGGGAATTGTGGGAGGAATGAGGTTTAAAAGAAGGCAGGACTTAAATGAGCTATGTGATGTTTGATTGAAAATGATTGGGTAGATTATAAGTGATGTGTAATGTTTGCAACCGGAAGTGTGTCAGCTGTTGAATGAGCAAACTGAAGGAGGTAAGAAGCCAGAAAGATTAAATCTTTGGAGCAGTTCATCCTAGACCATATTGAAGGCTTTTGACATTTCAAAAGGGTAGAAAACAAATATATATGAACTTGTTTCCTTTATCAGTATCTAGGAAATGCAGTAGGGCAGTTTTGGTGTATTATCTTCATGATGAGCCAGATTTCCTCCATAAAGATAATTGGATATACTTCATCCAATCCTTCTAATGACAAATACCCAAAATGAGTAACAGCATGGGGAAACACAGATATTTGCAAGTATATACTGTCTGTATTCCTGTTCCGTCTTCCATTGATAAAATGCACCAAACTTTTCAACACATGTACCCAAATGGTATTCCTAACAATTAGATTATTCTAAGAGACTTCAACATGAATGCAACTGGCTCCCAAGTAAACCAATTAAATGGGGGCAAGGACTAATCCTTGAGCAATAATGTACATAAAGTGCTGCCTTACTAAGCATCCTAAGTGGCCATTATGTTGTCATGTCAACCTGAGCCTTCAGAGTACTAAAGGCACCTCCACAAACTATTATTGGGAGATCATTTTTCACAACAGAAGCGGGCACACATTATCTTATTATTAGATACAATCAACTGGAGTATTTTGTACAACCAGACTGAACTGAGGTACTTTATACAACCAGACTGACCCACCTCTAGCACTTAAAATCTATAAAAACCTTGTCAAAAATTCAGAACATTCATTCCTCTACTAAAGGGAGAATAAGCAGTAAATAGTGCTGTTCACTAACAAGTGAGATTAAAAACAATTAAAACAAAGGGGTAGGGTCTGGTATAGCTGAAGCAAGACCATCAAAACAGCCAACTACATGATAACTTTCCTGCCTTGAGGAAATCTGCAAGAATACCAAGCAACACTCCAAAAGACATATATCTAAGAAAGAAGCAAGCCAACTATGCCTCAAAATCTAAATTATTCTGGGATTAAATTAAACCATTTATAAGCAATCATAACTGCACCCCACTTTTAAACAACTCCCATGTTTCCCTCACCTAACTTTGTTAAAAATTTCCGGCAATTCCTTCTGCACTCATTACAAGAAATAACCAATAAACTGTCATCCAACAAAACCACCATTGGCAGTAAAAACAGTTCCCAGCATCCCTTAGTAGATTAATGAAAAGTGGCTGCAGAGGAGGTTATCACAACCAAAGATAATAAATCACTGCTACTTAAACTAAATTCAAAAGATTTAAAATTCAGTCACCCACACCAAACTTTAAATCTTCCTGTTGAAAAAAATATCTAAGCCACTAACAAGCATCTTTAATCTGTCATTAATCTCAAGTTTATTTATACACTCTTTCATATTACCTCTACCAAAATTCTCCGCACCGACAGACCTAATGGATTACTGCTCAATAACAAACATATACCACATCACTAAAATCATTAACAAACATAATCTACAAACAGTTATTCAGTAGTAGTAATAACTATGGACTCCTTTGTGACAGGCATTATACTTTTTGCACTGCCTTTAGTACTACAGCTGCCCTACTCTCAGCCACTAATACCATCTATAACAACATTAATGATGACCTTATTACATCTGGTGTTTATATGACTGGGACATTCAAAACCATTAGTCACTCCCTGCAATTCAATAAGCTCTCTAAATTAAATTTTGGTTTCTATAACTATCTAAATGACAGAACATATCAACTATATGCCAATAAATCATTATCAACACAGTCAGTCCCAAACGTGATATACCACAAGGTTCTGTGGTAGCACCTTACTTTCCTCACTCTTCCTGAAAAACCCTCCCCTTACCTTTCTGACTCTTCATGAAAGACTCTCTGCCTTGACCTATCATCTTTGAAAGCTTGAGTACTGTATGTTGATGACAGTGTTTTAGAATCCAACAAAACTTGCAATAACCTCCAGTCTAACATCCAATCCAACCTCTTACAACTTTGCAGTTGGACAGTCTCTAACAAACTACATATTAATCCCCCTAAAAAGACAACGGCATGATCTCTGCAGCAAAATCAAAATTAAACTCAATATCACATTTCGCAATTAAAGATTCCAGTAGCAATAGCATCTCCTGTCACAGAACAGAAATATCTGGGATTGACCCTAGACCCATGACTAACCATTTATACAGACATCAATAAAATTTACAATAAAGTGCACTCACAATTTAAATTTTATCATATCTCCTATTTGCTCTCACCTTCAGCTCAGTTAGCCACCATCAGAAACATGCTACTGCCAAAAATAGAGTATAGCTTGTCCATATTATGCTTTCACTCATCTTATAGTACCAACAAACTGCTGGGCACTGAAAATAGAAGTTGCAGATTTTTATGTTAGCAAATGCTAGACATCATCACTGTGATGTACATAAGATTATCAGTTGGCTTCCTCTAACAGTAACTCATAGAGCAACACTTAGCAGCACTCTCATTTTAAAATACTAAAACAAGGTCATTTCCCCCTCAATCAAGAAAATGTAAGCAATATGAGAACACTCCCACACATTAAGAAACAAAAATAAAAATCTCAAGTTCATTATGCCCCTTTTCAACAACCATGGGAGAAAGAAACTTCTCCAAATTAGGCCATGCCATTTGGAATAAATTACCAGGTGATATAAGAAACCAACAGACTCTTATCAGCATTCAAGTTACACTGAGGAAACCCCTTCAGAAGGAAGCCAGTTTTACCACTTTTTGTGGCACTGGGTAATAATCCAGCCCCACACCTCATCAAGCATATCTTAAAAGTTAAAAAGTTCAGAGTATCCATTACTGTAAAACTTGTCAAATCATGTATATAATGTAGATAAACTTTTAAATAAAGCATGTCATTCCTGTCTTTTATGTGTACCATTATGTCTACCATAATGTAATCTACTTTGCTATGACTATAATCTTCTCTGCTCTGATCATACTACATTATGTTTGTCTTCTCTGCTCTTAGATCCTGGGTTGTGATTGAAAAGGGTTAGTAAACCAACTCAGTAATTTGATTAACAAATAAATAGATTTATTTTTCTGTACAATATTTTTGTTATGTTTGACTTCTACCATAGGGGGTTATTTTGAATTTGTCATTGTATTTGTTTCTGAGGAGGACAGATGCCTCTGTTTGCATGTGCATTAAAAATGGAATTGAGGAATTCCACATAAGCAGTTGAGTCATCAAGATGGATGAGGTTTTTGAATTTAGTGAGGTCATCACTCAGTTTTAGTAGATTAACCTTTGCATAATCTGTGGATACCAAGGTACTGGAAGATGATTCAGGCTTCAGTCTTATGGTGAATATGATTGACTTGTGGTCTGTCTGAAACAGGGAGGAATTTGCAATTTTTTGAGGAGCAAAGCTCCCCCATTTTGGTAATATACAAATCCAGGATTTTCTTGCCTGTGGTTTGTGTGTGAACTAACTGCTTCATTGGATTTTGTGTTGATGACATCCATAAATCTCTGGGTGTACATGTTTGAGGATGCACAAGTCTCCCAGTTTATGGAGGGGTAATTGAAGTCTCCTAGGTGAATGGTGATTCACATAATATATTGGGACTCCATACTAGTTTAGTATGGAATGCACAGTGGCTGCATTGTCACGTCACAGCAAGAGGTTCTCTGGTTCGATTCTCGGCTGGGGTGCCTTCATATGGAGTCTGCATGTCCTCCCTGCATTCGTGTGGGATTCCTCTGGGTGCTTTGGTTTCCTCCCACGTTACAAAAACATCCATCTGGAGCATTTCTCCCCGGGCCTCCACTGAAAATTGGCTTTGTTCCAAGTTGGACTATCCTGGTAAACAAATGTTTAAGTAAGTAAGCAAGTAGTTAGGTCAGTAGTATGGGCCAATGGAGACCTAGATATTCATCATGTCTAATATTTCTACCTCAAAATAAATTATTTACATAGCAAAACAAATTTTCATGTTCAAGGGGGTAGATTTAACTTGTAGTCATTGCCGTTTCTTGTTATACTAAATAGTATTCTAGCAGAATACAAAAAGTACATTGCTGTCTGTCATCAGTGAAGTCAGATTACAAACCAGTCTTTACTTGCTGTTTTACAAAGACAAAATATCATGTGTTATTTCTCTGAATACCAAGATATACTTGTTAAATTAATGTCAGAATCACGTCACTTGCATGTGTATCAAATGTATTGTTATGCTCATTATAGGCAATAAATAATACCTAGAAGTCATAAAATGAGATGGGTGCTGTATGAAAAAAGCAAATTTATCACCGTCTATTCAAGTCATAATTCTATGCAATGACTTTTGATCTGTCCTTTAGTTTGCTTAGTGGTAACAGTGGCTTAGTAATTGTATTCATTCTCTTGAGAATTATATTAACAAAAATAGAACTCTTCCTGGCATAAGTAATGTTAGCTCTGGTTTTTAAGAAAAATCATAGCAGACAGGAAAAAATACCCACTCGCCTGCCCCACCCCAGTTTAGACCAAGCATTCTAGAGGCACTAGCCTTCATAACAATGGATGTACTGTTAAACATGTCTAATTTATGAAGAAAATCAGTATTTCCTGGTAAAGCATAGCTGAAATTATGCCTAAATCATAAATGTTCAGACTTTACAGTCCAGTTCTTTTATAATGCACTGATTTTCAACACCCATTTTCCATCACGTTCCTCTCATTTTTCTGTCCTCTCTATAGTTTTAAAATTCACATTTGCAGATTTGCCTCATAAGTGCATTTTTGTAATCCTTAACTTTTAGAGAAAAAACTGTAATAATACTTGCTTACAGTTCTGCAAAGCAATCTGATCATAAACAGCATAAAGTATGTACAAGTAGCAATACTGTTAGTTTAAAAAAATGTATAATGAATCAAGTAAATAATGATACCATCGTTTTTAAGAGGGAATATATAAAGTTTTTTATAATCTCCTCTACTGTGAATATTCTTTTGGTCATAACCAAATTTATATCATGTACAGGTGATATATCTATCTAAACTTTAAATAATTAAGTACCAATGAAATTAGTAGCTGTCAGTGTAAGAGAAAAGGTTCCTATAAAGCTTTTCATAAGCTATCCATTGTTGGAACCCTTTGTAAAAACAAGATTTTTTTCTTTAGATTGTTTTATAAACAGATCTGATACCTGTCTGTAGTTTTCTGGCAAATTATTATTTTATTTTTTTTTTTTGTTGACCAGATTAGCCCATAAGGCCAGTGTATCCTTTTCAGGAGGGACACCCAAGGTGGTATTCTTACTGACAATTTGACCACAGCACTGGGGGAACTTCCCCTGATCTTTTTTGATAAGTGCTATGGGATTCTTTGCTTTCATCTGAGCTACCACTAACTCGGAGCTTGGTTTAAAATCTCATCCAAAGGATGCATACTCGAGAGTGCAGCACTCGCCCCCAATGCTGTACTGCAGTTTTTATGTTGGAAATTAATCCAAGTACCTAGTGAGGGACCAGAACCCACTGCCTTCTGATTTTCATGCACCAAACGGTGAGTGTGCTGAAGATCTTTTTCATTAGATCATTGTTAAAGTAGCCATAACTATATGAGGACATATCCTGCCAAGTTCCTTCCTTGCACACCGTACACCTGTGATTAACTCAATATTGCATTTTAGTATAAGCCATCTGGTAGTTTGAACTTTGCCTGTATATAATTGTCAGCATTGAAATGACACCCCGACTCCATATGCAAAAATGAGAAAACTGGTTGCGGACGGATGAGGAGTGCATAGGTGTACCAAAATTAGACCTTTCTTGATGTATATACTCTTATGCAGACTGCTCATCAGTTTAACAGCATGAATATTGGATATTAGCTTCAGCTAGATTTTTGGGCAGATAAATATCTCTGTGGGGGAACACCTTCCCTTTTCTGTAAAAGTATTTCTCTTTACTCAGGTCATGTTTTTGAATTTATGGTACTGCAGCTTGTGCAAGTAGAGAAAAGGGGAGGGGATTTTAACAACAGACTAGAGTTAGCAGAAACTAAATGGCTTATTAGGATGCAAACAGATAAACCTCCGGGGATAAATGCTGCTATACCTTTACCTTTAAAGCCTTTGCTTAAAAAACGTAGAGCACATCAGTTGTGTCTTTCGGCCGGTTAGGGGTCGCCGCAGCGGAACTCTGGTCCGCTAATGATTGGTAGTTGATTTTTACGTGCTGAGTTACCAGCCCTGAAGCACAAACTTCAACAAAGGTACACCCATTCACGCATGTCTCCACGCAGAAGACTCTCTAGCTGAGAATCGAACCGGACAGTGCGTTACTGTGAGACGACAACGCTACCGCAGCACCACCACTGATTTTTTTTTTTTAATTGGTCATTTTGTATTTGAATTGTATTATATAAATGGTCTTAAACTGTATATGTTTATGGATCTGATGAAGCACAATACTGTGTGAAAGCGCTTATCTTCTGTTAATATAATAAAAGTCCTGCATGATTTCAGCTTTGGTGGATGCTTGGCAAGTTTTTTTTATTCACGTTTGCTTTTATCTCACTGAGCAACCTTTTGGCTCTTTTGGGTATTCTTTTTTATTTGTTTTGTAGGAGAACACCTTTCCCCTGTAAAAAATGTATATAAAATTTTCTTATGTCTGTCAGAAAGGGTAAAAGTTCTTGCAGTAGGCAGATTCCTTACAAGGCGGCCATACTGCCTCTGCTTTTTGTCAATGTGAATAGCACAGTGTAAGGTCCCATCAGATTAGCCTTTCCTTCATTCCAAAACTATAAGGAGTAGATTAAATTCATTTTTATTTTTTAAGGACAAGTCCTTAAGTGTTTTTGCACATACAGTCATGGCAAAGGACTCCTCATTAGTGACTCCACCCGCAGAAAAAAAAAATTAAAACTATCTGAAGAGGTTTCCTGAAGAATCTTGGACCTTCCCCTCTTTTCTGTGGTCTGGGACTGACACTGCTGAGGTACTTTCACAGTCCTCAGACCATCAGTTCAAAGGTTCATAGGTGTGTACTAGGCTAATAACCACAAGGGCCTTTTTAAGCCTAGCCATGCATCTCAAATCTCTGACAAGTTCTGGTACCCTTGATCAGTGTAATCAGGGGCTTCAGAGATTAAATATTTACAAGCAGGGGCCTGGGAGATGAACCATTTGCAGCTGCTTGTGTATTTTACAGACCTAGATGCTAAACCATGGATGAATTTCATGTTCCCCATCCAGTTGTCTAAGTTACACTTGAATTGGGTTAGCCTGCTTCAGAGAAGGAAATATGTAATATATGTAACAAGATCATCACATGTAGCAGTTCATTGCATTAGCTATACAAGTCATTTGTGGGATTTTAACCTATTGCAGAAGATATTACAACAAGTAAAGAACAACCATACAACCCTTGTGTCACAAACAGTCCAGCTCTACTGGTACCTCTGGTATGACCCTTCAGGAGCCTGCAAAAGCTGTTGCACTTACCATATTTTTTCAGACCATGTATCATGCTAAATTCACAAAGAAAGGAGAACTATGCTGTATTTTCTCTGAGGGGGAGAGAGAGGCATACTTAAAAAAACAAATTAGGGAAGAAGGTCGCTAGGCTGCTTATGGAGGTGTGACCTATGAATTCCATCCCTAAAACTATAAGGCTTGAAATCCCTAAGAACACAAAAAAGCATTTCCCTCCTGTTACATCTTCGGTTTAGAAGGCTTCCCAGGAATATTGAAGTTTGCACAGAGTTTATTCAAAGCAAATCCTCTCTCTCTAGTCTTCCCTTCCAGCTTCAACCCCAGTTAAGAGAAAGAGAATCTTCTCTAACTCAGAAGAAGAGGCTCTATCTGAATCTGATGTTGAGGGTCTGGATTATAGTTGCCAGCTATCTTCCCGTACTTCTTGTGAGTCAGAATCTGACACCTTCTCTTTAGACTCTCCCAATGAATAAATATTTTTTGGGACCACCGTGTCAGAAATGGAAGAATATTTTAAATGGGATGGTAAAGAAATATCAGTCTCTCAAAAGATATTACATTCATATGTTCACTATATTCTTATGTTATCTATATTCTGCTCAGCCCTTGAGGTCTTCAAGCAACAGAGACTCCGTAAATGAGACTCCGTAAATGATGAATTGTATACCCAGTTTCCCATTCATCAAGGTTATTTTTAAAAATCTTCAGTGAAGGAGACTTCTGTTTATAACATGGACATTTATTAAAAATTGGAATTTTTGCTGTAATATATAATCTGCTTAATCATGTTCTATAACTTGAAACCTTAGCCTTACAGTTTGAATGTTTGAGTCCTGCTGCTATCATGAATAGCTACACTTGTGGTATCTAATGAAATGACATTCTTCAATTCATTATTAGCCATAATTAAGTCCCCTGTAAAAAAAAAAGAAGCAATGAATAGCAAAGGGACTACAGGCTCAATTCCAAGAGAGTTGCTGTCAGTGCAAGTGACCACTTTCACTCAGAGCAGAATGAGAGCAAGTCTTTTCTTTTGGAATCTGGCCCTTGGTGCAAGTCTGTTCATAAACATGCATTACAACAAAGTAAGTCACTTACACTGACGGCAAGACTTTTGGAATCACTGCATATTTACACTGAGCACAACTCTTTTGGAAGCTGGCCAAGACATTAATATTTTCCCCTGATTTGGATAATCATGTCAGATCCCTCCATCCAACACACACACACTTACAGTTGTTAATTTTGCTACTTATTTTTCAGCAGCCTGGGTTTCAAAGTAACCTGGTGAACTTTTTTGATAGGATCACCAAAGCACTGGATGAATGTAAGGCTGTGCACACAGCTTATCTCAACCTGGCCAAGGCTTTTGATACAGTACCCCATGTGATGTGGATATCCCAGCACTGCCAACCAATATGTGACATGGATATCCCACCACTACCAACCAATATGTGACAACCTTCCACTGGGCCAGTAATCAAAGAGCCTCAGTCCTTACCACTGGCACCTGTGGGCGAAGTTCATTAGGAGGATAACCGGTACACGTACATTGTTTCCAGATGCAGCTGTCTGCATCAAGTGCACAAGAGCACATAGAGACCACTTGTCAGTTTGCAGCTTGTTTCTCCCTATTTTTCCAGATCCCCAAGAAGACTCCCCACTGGCACAGCTATAGAGTTGAGATCTCAGCTGAGTTTCCAAGTCAAGGCCTCCAGCACTGTTCAACCAGTGCTTCATGTCCCTGCCCAAGTAGCTGATGCACACAGTCTTTGAGATTTGATTTACACACAGACACAGACACACACACACCTGGGAAAGGCTGGCACAGGTTTACTAGCTATGCCCATATGTGCTCAGAATATAAGGTAGTTAAGACTGCCACCAGACACTCCTGCCAGCTACCCTAAGGCTCTTCCAATGGTACCCCATATACTGAGTGAAATTAATATTCATATAAATGGTAGTTTGACCAAGAGCAAGGCTATTAGGAGTGGCCCACACTGTGTCACCAAATAAATATGCAGGTGTTCTCAAAACTTAAATACCTCTACAAAGATCACCCACAATGAAAGGTTTAAATATATTTAATAATAAATAGTAACACAACAAGAACATACTAAGTATATTTTCACAGTGACATCAGAATTTAAAATCACAGGGAATATTTAAAATAACATTAAAGGACCGGCTCAGACAAATAAAGAAAAACAATATCTAAACTAAGCTTTACTATATTTCTGACTAAATATAGGAGAATCACTATTCCCTAATAACTTACTTAACAGAGCAAGGCAGATGATGTGGTGAATGGCCCTTCTTGTTTTCAGTTGCAAGAAGAATACAGAATGCTCAGTCTCTCACTAAGAGACTTCTCAAAATAATATCTAAAATATTATTTTGGACATAGCTTGCAGAATGACATAATTTCTGGTCATTTGACTTCTAGTTCCCATGCAAAACCCCCATTCGTGAAAGCTGGCAAGACTTGGCACCCACCTGTAAAAATACACACACAAGTGCTTTTGCTCAGGTCTTTAGCAGGTGCTGGAAGTCATAAAATAATTGCATACCTCCATGCTTCCAGAATAGTAATTAGTTCACCCCAAAGGCAATACAGAATGATTCCTAGTACAGACTTTGTGTCTCTGGCTGCATTGAAACATGTGAGATAGCTTCTTCATGGCCTAGCCTATAAAGTGATTTAATTTCAGATATTTTTCTAAAGGTTGCAGGACTGAGGTTAATCCTCCAGTTTCCTCTGTTAAAACATATACATTTAAACAGTTACAATAGTGCATGTGCATTTCTGTTCCCTCCAGTAAGCCACACTGTGGATGCATTTCCAACACAAGCACTTTACAAATACCTTTTTTAACACAAACATCTGTACACATTAGTTCGATATACACACGATATACAGTTCTAGTACATTTTGTAACACCAGCATCTTGTATGACCCACAGTTCTAGTACATTTGTAACACAAGCATATTGTATAAATTAGTTTGATATTCACAAATGACACATAATTATTTACAAAATTCCAGCTATTTGTGCTGGCAGTACTTCCTTTCATCACAACTCTACTCATGCTAGTTTCTCAAGTGCTCATTGAGAAATGTTGCTTGAGAGTGATGACCCCTATCTGCGAATAAGTTATCTCATGCCCTGTCTTGAAATCCCAGCTGCCTTGCAATTGCTGACCCCAGTTACAGTGCTGCATATCGTATGCCTGCAACCCCTGGGCTCCACCATAGTAATTTGGGATTTTTCTGGCTGGCTGGCTTGCTGTAGCCCTAGATCCCCCTCAGACTCCTCCTGCCTTCTACTGCAAATACTTATCATAAGGGCCTCCCAGTTATGGTCCGGTTTCAGGATGTCAACATGGTACAGTTAGTTCCCCTACCTCCTGCCTAGCAGTTCTGCCATGTGGTTAACAGCACTGACCTTCCTTACCACTTTGAAGGGTCTCTCTCAAGCTGCCTGCAGCTTATTGTGTCTGACAGGAATGAGAACCATAACCTGCTGACTCAGTTTACTCTCTGGCTGAAGCATTCCTGTCATACCAGACCTTTTTCTGCTGTTGGGCTTCTGCCAGGTTCTCCTGAGCCAAGCCCATGAGTTCCCTGAGCCTTGTCCTGTGGTTTAGGACATATGCCACAAGAGACTCCTTGTGGGATTCACATTCACCCCCCCCCCCACTCATCACAAATCAAATCTAGAGGTCCCCTCAACTCATGCCCATACAGCAACTCAAAGGGTGAAAAACCTGTGGATTCCTATGGCACTTCTCTGTAAGGAAACAACAAATATTTGCCCCACTCCTTAAACTGGTCTACACATGCCTGTACCATGGTCTTTAGTGTAGAATTTAACCTCTCCACAAAACCATTAGTGTGGGGATGGTAAGGGGTGGTCTTTAGGTGCTTCACCCCACTGTACTCCCACAGACAAGCCAGCACGTCTGATACGAAATTGGCACCTCTGTTAGTCAGTATTTCTTTTGGGAAATCTACCCTGCTGAAAATCTCTAACGAAGCATTTTCCACCTTTTCTGCCTCAATGGAGGACAGGGCCACTGCTTCAGGTTATCTTGTAGCATAATCTGCTACCACTAGGATATACTTCTTCCCTGTGGAACTTGGGGTACTCAGAGGCCCCACAATATCCATAGCTACCATCTGAAATAAATCTTCAATCACAGGCACTGGCATCAAAGGAGCTTTTAACTTGTCTCCTGCCTTGCCTACATTTTGGCACTGCTCACAGGTCCTGCAGTACCCTGTGAAGTCTCTTGCAATCCAGCCAATAAAACATCTGCATAATATGTCTCTTGGTATGCTTTATGCCCATATGGCCTGCAAAGGGAATGTCATGGGTTCTGGCTAGAAGTGCCAGATGGTAGGCTTTGGGCACTACCAACTGCTGTATTCTCTCATCCTCTAGCCCTCCCTCAGGGGTCAAGTCTCTGTACAGTAACCCTTTGTTCAAGTATATGGAATCCCCTCTTCCTTGATAATCAGGCACCTCCCTCAAGCCTTGTAATGTAGGGTCTGATAGCTGAGCCGGTTTCAACTCTCTTTGTAACCCTTCCCAGCTCCTCTTCCGCAGGAAGTCTGGTATCCTCTGACACCGGTGCCTCACTGTCAGCCTCGTTGCTACTACTCACCCCTGTCCTTGCAGTCACTTTGTCCAAAGGAAAATCAGTACCCACCAGCAGCTGTGACTTTAAGTCTCACTGCTACAGGGTAGTTCCCTCCCTGAAGTAGCCATCCCACCAGTCCTGGCTTCAAGTGTGCAGTCTATCTGGGGCCTCCCAGGCTACCAGACCCACATACCTGTCTGCAAGCCTGACTGCATTTAACTGCATGCACACAAGGTACTGCTGCAATATCAAAATCATTCCCTTTCAGGACATCTGCAGGGATATCCTCAAACACACCTACTTGCTTGTTTCCTTTTCCACCCTCCCAGTCAAGGTAAAACCTAGCCAAAGGTATTTGGAATGGGGTCCCTCCTAAAGCTCTGACTGAAGTAGACTGGCCAAGCAGGTAGTGCTCCTCTTTAACCATAGCAGGCTTCCCAAAGGTTAGGTCAGAGATTGTGTCTCTCTTAGTGATGGCCTGTTTTCCATCTATTAAGATAAGATATAACCTCTTGTGGTAGTTTGATACACTTGTTGCCTCCAGATAACTTACCACTGGCATTCTGTTATTCCCACTTGCTGGCTCCACCTACCTTTTGTTCCCCACCTTGCCTCTTTGGACAACTATATGCTACATTGCCTCACTGGTTACATTTAAAACATTTAACACTTGAACCTGGCCATGTACCTGAACTAGTGGCTTCCCCTGTTACTGGCAGACTCTGTTGGGGCAGTTTACGGTGCCCACTATGGGTTCCCTTATACCCATCTGCAGCACTGGGTATCCCTTTCCTGTGCAGTGATGCCCTGCTTGCTACGTATAGGTCTCCTTTGTTCCCCATCTCATCTGCGGTGTTGCATTCCCTATCTGCCAGCCAGTTCTCATGTCCTCAGGCAGTGTGCTAAGGGCTTGTTCCCTCACCAAAAGGTCTGCCAGCCCTTCAGAAATGGTAACCTGACTCGCACTCACCCACCTATGAAAAAAAGTGCTTAACTCAGCAATATAATCACACATACACATCTGTCTTGCATCTATGCTCATGAAACTTTTTTTCTGTAAGCTTCAGGTGTTAATGTATTCCAATAAACAATTTCTAACTGTATTATAATTTAAGCAATTAGTATCAAACAATTTAGAAACTGCAGTTACAGCTTTATCATGGAGTAGGGGTCAAGAACCATACCCCAGAGCCTTTGGTCAGCATTATACTGTTAGTTTTATTCATATGTTTGAAAGAGTATACAATCAAATTTATCACCTTCTTGGTACTGAGGAAAATGTTTACTGACCTTTATTGCTTCTGGGGTATGGTTACCCCCTTCCCCATTACCTCCATAACCTTGGCAAAGAGGCAGCATTTCCTTTTCATGTTGTCTCTGCCTCTCATTTTTCTTTGGATTCCAGATGTCTCAGTTTTCTCTGCTGATTTTGATTCCATCTGTTTCTCCTTTTCTTCAGCCTCCAAATGCCACAGTCTCTCTATTGATTCTAGTTCCAAATGTTTGGCCTCCAGTTCAAACCACTTTAACTCTAGCGGATGTTTAAGTCCTCTGAGGAAAAGTTGAACTGTCCATTTTCTGAGAGTTTTACATCCCCAAGGCTAGTCTGGTTGTCTTCCTCATTGCTAGTCTGTGATGCAGCTATGACTAAGGCTGCAGTCATTTCCCCTTTACTCAGGTTGGCATGCACCAGTCCTTTGGCTTGGCAGATCCAAGCCAACTGACCCCTTATCATCTTGCCATAATCCTCTGCTGATATCCTTGCCTGCTCTCCCTGCTTAACCAAGCTAACAAAAAATAAATAAAACTATTGTGATATGAAACTCTGAATGTCTACCACGTGGCTGCTTGAGAGTACAATCACCTTTTATAGTGACCACTGTTTACTTCTACAGGAGTTCAATAGCCACACCACTGTTACCAGCATGTGATGTGGTAATCCCACCATTGCCCACCAATATGTGATGTGGTGATCCCACCACTGCCAACCAATATGTGACTTGGATATCCCACAACTGCCAGCAAATATGTGATGACCCGCCACCAGGCCAGTAATCAAGTGGGCTCAATCCTTACTACTGGCACCTGTGGGGACAGTCACTGGGAGGATATTAGGTACACACACAGTATTTTCAGATGCAGCTCTCTGCATCAATTGCAATTTTCTTTAAGAGCACACAGAGACTATAGTCAGTATGAGGCTGATTTCTCCTTCTTTCTCCAGATTCCCAGTAAGACTCCCCACTGGCACAGCTATAGAGTTGAGATTTCAGCTGAGTGTCCAAGCCAAGGCCTCCAGAAACCTCTGTGTCCAACCAGTGCTTTGTGTCCATGCCCAAGAAACTGACATGCAGAGACACTCTGAGATTTGATTTACACACACACACACACACACAGACAGAGGCAGACACAGACACACAAACATACACACACACACACACACACACCATACACCTGGGGAAGGCTGGCACTGGTTTACTAGCTATGCCCTTTTCTGCCCAGGCTATAAGGTGGTTATGACTGCCACCAGACACCCCACCTTGCTACCTTAAGGCACTTCCAAGGATACCCAATATACTGAATGAAATTAATATTAATACAAATGGTATTTTGTTCAAGATCAAGGCCATTAGGGGTGGCCCACACAGTGTCACCAAATAAATATGCAAGTACTCTCAAAACTTAAGTATCTCTACAAAGATCAGCCACAATCAAAGGTTTAAATATATTTAATAATAGTAAAAAAACAAGAAAATACTAAGTATATATTCACAGTGACACCAGTGTTCAAAATCATAGGAAATATTTAAAATAACATTGCAGGATAGGCTCAGACAAATAAAGAAAAGCAATATCTAAACTAAGCTTCACTGTATTCCTGACTGAATCCAAGAGAATCACTATTGCCTAATAACTTAATAAAGAATGCTCAGTCTCTCACTAAGCGACTTTTCAAAATAATATCTAAAATATTACTTCTGGCATAGCTTGAAGAATGACATCATTTCTAGTCATCCGACTTCTAGTTCCCATGCAAACCCCCCCATTGCTGGCAGCTGGCAGGACTTGGCTCTAACCTATAAAAATGCACACACAAGGGCTTTTACTCAGATCTTTGGTAGTTGCTGGAAGTCATAAAATAATTGCATACCTCCATGCTTCCAGAGTAGTAATTAGTTCAGCCCAAAGGTAATACAGTAAGCTTTCTCATACAGACTGTGTGTCTCTGGCTGCATTGAAACCTGTGAGATAGCATCTTTATTGCCTAGCCTATAAAGTGATTTAATTTCAGATATTTTCCTAAAGTTTGCTGCACTGAGGTTAACCCTCTAGTTTACTCTGTTAAAACATATACGCTTTAACAGTTACAATAGTGCGTGTACATTTGTATTCTCTCCAGTAAGATCACACTGTGGATAGATTTCAAACACAGTACCTTTTCAGCACAAATGTCTATACAAATCAGTTTGATATACAAGTAACATACAGTTCTAATACGTTTGTAACACCAGCATCTTGTATGACCCACAGTTTTAATACATTTGTAACACAAGCATCTTGTGTAAATCAGCTTGATATTCACAAATGCCATATAATTATTCACAAAATTCTAGCCAGCTGTGTTGGCAGTACCTCCTTTCGTCACCGCCCAATTTAGGTATTATTTATTTAATTAATTTATTTATTTAACATTTGTTGACCGGGAAAGTCCAACCTAGGACAGAGCCACTCCATAAGCATGTCTTTGGAATATGGGAGGAAACTGGAATACCCTGAGAAAACCTACCCAAATGCAGGGAGGACATGCAGACTCTGCATAGAAGGCACCCCAGCTGACAACTGAACTGGAGAACTTCTTGCTGTGAGGTGACAACAGTAACTGCTTCACCACTGTGCCACCCATAAACTGGTATAAACCCTTTTATCACCAACTAGATATCCAACTGATAGGACCCAGGAGGTCAAAATAGGTGTGGCCACCTCCACCAACAGGCCAGTCACGAGTTCCCCAGGGCTACATACTGGACTCGCTCCTTTTTGGCATCTATTTCTGTGAAATGGGAGCAAATGCTGAAGGTTAATGCTGACTAAGTTTACAGATGATTGCATGCTGGGGATTATCATAGACTCCCCTACAGACACTAGCATGTTTCAAGAAGGTCTATCTCTGATTAGCAAATGGTGCCAAAGCCATGGTCTTAAACTTAGTGCTAAGAAATGTACAATTGTAGCCTTTGGAAAGTCACCCATCCTGGTGGCTAATTACCATGTTGATAACCTGCTCCTAAGAGTCAACCCAGTGGTCAAGGATCTGGGTATGCAAGTAGACAGTAGCCTTAACTTCAACCACCATTTGACCATAAAGGTGAGGAAATCCTTATATGTTGTGCAACTTATAAGTAAAGGCATGGCATCTAGGTTCAAAGATTATATCCTACTGCACTCCTCCTTCGTCAGACCAGTCATAGAGTACAGTGCTCCTTTTGATATGTACCTGACCGGGCATATGCAGAAACTAGTACGACCTTGAAGGTTCCTTACAAAAAGAATACAAGGCATAACAAACCTACTTTATGCAGAGCACCTTAAAGCCCTTTCCCTCCACTCATTCTCCTGTAGAGTGATCTATGCCTGTCTTTTAAGGCATCTGCAAACCCTATACTTAAGAATCTCCTACCTATTCATAAGTCAAAGAGCACCAGAAATACAATGTTTTGGGACAAGAATTTTGTCAGTGACTTAAAAAAAACATGCTAGAGAGACAGGTATGTGTCCCAGAAACTGCACCTCCTATAGAACAGACTTCCCATCCATATGAAGCTAAATTCATCAGTTACCTAGCTTAAGCACAACCTAGACTATTTTTCAGGTTAACCTCCTATAGAACAGACTTCCCATCCATATGAAGCTAAATTCATCAGTTACCTAGCTTAAGCACAACCTAGACTATTTTTCAGGTTAAGCGCATTCATCAAAGTAAAATTGACTTCCTCAGAACAATATACAAACAGTCATGTGGATTTAAATATATTACACTGTCACAGGATAAGTGAGGAATCCCACCAGTCAAACAAAAGATCTCTTGAATAAATTAATACCTTAAAGGCATACACTATAAACACTAAAAATACAATAAAATACATTTCTGTAAAGAAATTATATAAAATTAAACCCTTTCCGCTCTTTCTTTTAAAGCAGGCAAGATAGATATAAAATCATTTAATCCTGGACACAGGTTAGCTGCCAAACGAAGCTGCCACATCAGTTCCCTCTTGTTTGAAGTATTTTTCCAGTTGCCACCCCTGGGGTTTATTTCAATGGTATCCAATATCCCAAACTTAAATCCAGAGAAATTAACACATATTTTACTATGCCTAAATAAGACATTGGTTTCTTTTGAATTCTTAATGTCATATAAGTGTTCATATATCCTGGACCTGAGAGCCCTCTCAGTTTTCCCCAACATAAAACCCCGGGCAGGAATTACACTTTGCCTGATAAGCTATTTTGCTAGTCTGACAGTTACCTTTTTTGAAAAACACTGTGTCCTGGTTGATATTATCAAGTTTCAAACTTGCAGCCTATAGGATATATCTACACTGTGTACAACAACCACAGGCTTTGGTGAATTCATTCATTTTTTCACTACTATTGTTCATGTTACCCTCCAAGGTAAGTTTCAAGTTGCGGCCCACTTTGGTACAAAAAATAGGCTGTTCACCCACTGCTTGTAAAATATTAGGGTCACCCCTAAAAATGTTCCAATTCTTAAAAAAATATATTTCTGATGTCATTATAATGTGTACTATATTGTACCACACATGCCTGGGAGAACTTATGGGTGGAACTCTCTGTTTCACAATTTTTGGTTTTAAAAAGACCTCTACCTAGTAGAGGTTCATATTTAGAACCCCACTCTCTCAAAACCTCTTGTAAAATACCCTCTACAAATTTTAGTCGATAATCTCTCTCCAGAAACATGTTCCTCAGGTCACTGAATTCCTTAATGATGTCCTCAAAATGGAAAGTCATTCTAGAAATTCTGATTGCCTGTCCCTTGACAATACTTTTTTTTCTGGTATAGTGGGTGGTGACTTTGGAAATGGAGGTAAGAATTACAAAAAGTTTTCTTTCTATAAATCTTGGATCTAAAACAACACACATCTTTAATGATGGTGGTATCAAGATAGTGAATTTCTTTCTCATTACACTCGTAGGTAAATTTCAAATAATGGGTAGTGCCATTTAGATATTCAACAAAACCAGCAATGCTTTCCTTGGGACCCTTCCATAAAATCAAAATATTGTCCAGGTACCTGCTGTAAAACAAAATGTCCAAATGAAACCTACTTTCAAAAATAAACTCTTTCTCCTACCCTAATAAAACAAGGTTTGCATAAACGGGGGCACAAGCTGCCCCCAAAGCAACTCCTTTGGTTTGTTGGAAATATTGCCCTTCAAAAAAAATGTAGTTATCTAAAATCAAGGCCATAATTTCACAAACAAGCTGTACACTCTCTGGAGATAAACTAGAATGATCAAACAGCATTTTTTCAAAATAATCCAAACCTTCCTCTCTAGGAATACAGGAGAATAAATCTTGTACATCTTTTGTCAAAAAAATCAGATCAGGATTCCATAAATCTTGCTTAATCTGTCCCAGGAAGTCCCAAGAATCTTTCACAAGATGTGGCATACTCTCAACTACATGCTTAACCATGTGATCCACAAAGACTGCCAAATTGTGTGTTTTAGACCCCCCCCCTGCTGCCACAATATGCCTAAATGGGGGTGACAAAACATCTTTGTGGATCTTAGGGATGCCAAATATACTTGGTACCTTGGGAAAATTATGTAATAGAAAAGAATAAACTTCCTGACTGATCCTTTGTTCTAGTAAATATTCTTCCAAAAACCCATCAATACGCCGGTAGGAAATATTAATCTGATTCTTGGATACCTGCAAATAGCTTTCCTCCTGAAATAAAATACCTTGAATAAGATTTTTGTAGTCTTCACTGTAGAAAATGATGACCCCCCCCCCCTCCCTTGTCTGGGGTCATTATGCGGATACTTCTGTCATGTTTTAAAGAAAAAAAGTAGTTCTTTCTCTTTAGAACTCAAATTAAAGTAGAATTTCTTGTTGTTAGCCCAAAGTTGGTACAACTCTTGTTTAGCCACATTCTCAAAACTAGCTACCAAAGGGTGCAAGGGGAGGGTTGAACACACTATTTTTTCTCAAGGCCATAGATTTATGCTCAATATTACCAAAATTGTTTTTTGGAAACAACAATCAAAAATTAATTTTCCTAGTAAACAGGTGAATATCAAGTAATACTTCCACTATATCTGGTATCTTAGCAGGAACAAATTTAAACCCTTTAGAAAAAAGTGAGAAATATTCTTCAGAAATAACTGTGTCTGTATAGTTGTAAATATTAAATCCTTTAGAGGTACAGATGATATCAGAATGGAAGGAATTCCCATCTAATACCTGCCCCTGCCTCTTCCCTTGTGGTATGAACCTCTGCGGGCAGGGTAATCGTAATTGTAATATTGTTGGACTCCTAATTGTCTGTTCACTATTCTTTCCGAGCGTCTTAGGGTGGGAAAATCGTCTTCTACATGAAAACCTTCATTAAATGGTTGCTCAAAGGGAGTGGTGTTCCCAGTAACCTCTGAATAACCATCTGAAAAACCTCCACCTTTTTGAGAATTGAAACTCCCTGGCACATTTTCTTGACCATAACTATCAATAAAAAGCTTGTCTGTGGGGTATACTGTATTGGATTTATATTGTTGAATATCCCTATTAAGTTTCCTTTTCTTTTTCTGAAATTGTATGTTACACTTTTTTTCAACCCTCTCAAGGACTTTGGAATACAATTCCTCATACTGAGGAAATAGTAAATCTTCCAAAATGTCCTTGCTAAGTATTTCCACTTCTTTAAGTAATTTAACCTTCATTTGTTCCTGAAAAACCAACACTTTGTTAAGCAATTCAATACCCCATTTATCAAACAGGTTAGTAAAATCTTGCACCATATCCATGTTGTAGTATAACCCAAAGGGAAATTTAAAAACACATAGTCCCTGAGGAACCACCTTCAATTTAATACATTCATTAAAATAAAACATTTGCATCTGCAAAGTCTTGAGTTTGTAAAGTTTTTTCTCAAACCCAAAAATCATGTCTCTGGATGTATAGTTCTTATCTTGTTTCCTTTTCGGTTCACTGTGACTTTCGCCCCAGTTGTCTCCTGAAAAATTAAACTTTTGATTTAAAAAAACATGTAACTTAGAATTAGCCTCTCCCAAAGCCTTAGGTGAACTGGAAACAACAACAGAAGGACCAGTTTGTCTATTAGAAGCCAAAACTTCGGCTTCAAACCTCCCCTTGTGTACAGAATGACACACCGTACCTGTTTTACTGTTCCAGTCCTGGATAATGAATCCGGTGCACTAGTCTGTATGGCTCCACATCCTTTCCAAAATATACCACTCCATTGGTATTCTAACTAAACTGACCAAATGGTAGAGTATAATGGTAACAAAACTAATCAAAAATAAATAAATCACAGACAGGCAAAATAACCAGATGAATTGTCTATTTATTGAATGTTAAGCACATTTATCTACAATTTACCAAGACTACAGTCTTTTTATACAAAAAAAAAGCTGGAATACGATTTTATAATTGTAATAGCTCTTATGTTGTCTATATTGTAATATGTTCTCATTGCTGAATTAGTGGTTATTTTCTAATGTCACTACTCCTCCAGGCTTAAATGATGGTGTATATGCATTAAAAGTGGCATGCATATTTGCTATGTATATGAATACTTTGATATATCATGTGATTTAGCATTAGTATTTAAACTTGGACAGGTTCATTTTGGTTTTAGTTCTGAAGAAGTTTTGGTAAATTGTAGACAAAAGTACTTAACTTTCAATAAATGGTTAGTTCATTTTATTGTAACCTGTATGTGGTATATTACTGATAGTCCACAGGATCTTCAGACTGGCATGTTCCATAGTACCTTATATATGCACCAGCAGTTAAATTTCTCTATTTAAATACATTTTTTGTTGAAAATCTCATAGTAGAGCATTATTTCTTTAGTTCACTAGATTTGTTTTAATTTTTAACCTTCAATTTCAATGCATTGTGTGCATACAACAAAATAACAAGAAAAGGGAAACTTTTAAAAGTGTATTAAAACATTTCAACCACCAGCTCTTACCATGAATCAGTATTATATTTAAATCAGTAGGGGGAGTTGGGGGGTGATAGATTCACGTTCTCACATGCATCTTTAAATTACTAAAAACATCAGTTACAGTTATTTTAAAGAAATAAAATATGTTTTATGAACAATGAAAATCTGAAAAAAGCATACTTTTGTATATCCTAACATGTTCTTTGATGACCTGCAACATTAGTGTAAGTACTGAAGGCAGTGTCTTGGTTTTGCCAGACTGAGTTTCAGAACTAAATAGCAAGTTTTATTTTCTTAAACATTGTCATAATTGAAACCTGTGTTTTTGTCTATTATTTGCAGAGAAACATTTTCTCTGTTTTTATATTTATTTATTTTGTTTAGCCTTTGTGACTGTAAACTAGTAGCCTGTTTTTAGGGGACACCCAAAGTGATATTATACTATTAGGGGGAATAGGACTAGGGTATCCAGTAACTTCTCTAGTCATCATTGTTGCGAGTGGGATCCATTTTGCATGAGCATTTCCTGTTTCTTTTCCAGGCACAGACATGGCCCAAAGAAATAGAGAGGCAGGTGGAGAGAGAGAGAGATAATGGAGTGGTGAGAGAAATGGAAGAGAAAGCCAATATCGACATTGGAGAATATGTGCAGGATTCTGAGAAGTTTCAAAGAAATCTGTTTAGAGATGAGTTGGCAAATGATGAATGTATAATTACAACCCACCATTTGGGAGGGTTGCCAAATGATTTACTTAAAGAAATGGTGATGCACAGTGAGCCAGAAAATTAAGAAAATGTTTCGGGGGGGGGGGGTGGATGTGACATTATGGAGAAAATACAAAAACAGGATGCAGAGACAATCGAGATGGAAAAGGAAACCTATGCAAAGCAAGTGAAAGAAGGCAAAAGGGGAGTAGCAGAAAAGAGAGAGGCAGAAGAAAATGAAAAATGGAAGTACATGGTAAAGATTTAAAGTAAAGAAGGCAAAGAAATTGATAGTTATGATGTGTGGGTCATTTTAATAGCTCATTTGGGTGTAAAAGCAGATTAGGTAGGAACATTTATTCCTATTAACAGAGACATTTTGTGACATTGTATTTGAGATTGTTTTTTTTTTTTCAGTGTAAATTTTTCTTGGAGAATATGAAAAAATGAAAGACTGTAACCCATGGAATCTTTGTGATGAAAACATTAAACAGAGAAGCAAACAAAATTCATGTACAATTTTGAACAGAAGTGGAACAAGAGATTTTAAATGGACACTTTTATGTAAAGAAGTACTGAACATGCCAAATGTTTCTGGTCTGCCAGATGGGATTGTAATATTGTGTTAAAAATAGAAAGAGAAAAAAGTTATTCATATAATAAGCATGGTACGTGTGTCAGAGAATGGGGTATCGGAAAATACTGGGGACAACCCAAAACATTTTTTGTGGAACAGAACATTCGATCTATAACTGTGATAAAAAGAACATTTTATAGTTGTGGAGAAATGGGGCATGATGCAAAAATGTGAATTGAAATGTTAAATGTTATAAATTTAACAAAATTGGACATTTATGGATGGACTGTAAAAATGAAAATAAGAGCAAGGAAAAAGAAAAGAGACAAAAATGACACAGAGAAGAAAATTTAGTAGTAATAGAAATAGAAAAAAAAATGAAAAAATAGAGGGCATAGAAGAAGTATCTGAAATAAGTAATGAAGAAGACATAAATTGGGAGATAGTAAAAGGAAAAAATTGGTAAAAGGGTAAAAGACAAAGAAAATTTAAAGGGGCAAGTACAAACAAAGAAAGAAAGGAAATGGACGAAGTATAATATATATATAAATATATATATAAATATATATATATATATATATATATATATCTATATATATATATATATATATATATATATATATATATATATATACACATACATAGATACATACACACACACACCCATATATGAGTCTATATTTAAGTAAGCGAAACGGCATTACAGCGAATGCTGTTTCGTCAACACACAAACAACGAAATCCCACAGCAGCAAAACCCCAGGTCACTGATGTTTTTCCCAGGGATAAAAATCAGTAGACCATAAAGCACAACACAATGACTTAAAACATAGCAGAGTGGGTGGCTGCACCCCCCCCCACACACCCCCTAACTTAAATATACCATCTCCGAGATCACACTACAGTGGGGTAAAGGGCAATGTCACATCTCAGGGCAAGTGATTTTTTTTCCCCTAGGGAAAAAAATTGCTGACCTGAGCTGTTGCTGTTGTGAGATTCCTTTGTATATGTATCTATGTATCGGTGAAACATTATTCGCTGTTATGCTGTTTCGCTGACTTAATATAGAACCTGTATATATATATATATATATATATATATATATATATATATATACTGCTTATGGTTGGAGGATGATGTAATGGTTAAGGTGTTTGAATCTCAGACACAAGTTACAGTGTTTGATTCTCACCTTTAGGAGGGAAATTGGTTAGGCTTAGAATGGGCCATTAAGGTAACTAGCCTAGTAATTAGCTATGAACCTATGAAACTGTGAATCTAAGGGAAAGGGATAATGAAAATTTTAGAGTGTTTTCTGTAAATGTGAATAGTATTAAGAATCTAAAAAGAAGAACAGGGATATTGTAGTGTAGTACATGTGGTGTAGATGTATGTATATTACAAGACAAGATTTTTAACAAAAAAAAGTCAAATGGAGAAACTATAGGTAATGTGGAATTTGGCGAATGAGAGTTGCTTTGGAATAGCCATATTCTGTAGAAATACAGTAAAGATGTTAGAAGTAACTTTAGCAAAAATGGGAAGATTAACCATTGTAGATTTAAAATGGAAAGAACAAGCATATAGGATTGCACCATCATATGCTTATACTAACTGTAAAGAAAGTGAAAGCTTATTTCATCAGATTTTAGACTATATAGTGATAAATATGAATATTGTAGTAACATGAGATTTTAATTGCGATTTAAGAGGCAAGTGTAAAAAGAAAGGAAATGATATAAGAAAAATGTTAGAAGTTATAAGATGTGGCATGTTAAAACTTTGGGACAAAAATTAATGGAATTAAAAGGGGCAGGTATACAACTGAAATAGATTGTGTTATAATATTAGATGGAGAAGGGGAGGTAGTTGAAACAGGATTTTCTGATCATTTATGCCTAGAGATAAAGGAAAACAAGGAATATATAAAAATAGAAAAAGGGATAAATGAAAAAACATGGCATAAAGAAGGAAAGAGATTAGTAATGCAAGATCATATTATGATGAGAACATTTTATAAAAATTGATCTGAATGGTGAATGATTTAAAGAAAATATTATTTTTTTTTTACAGTGGCCATATGATGTGACAAAAGTAGAGAAAGAAAACTATAAAATAACATAGAATGATGCATTGGAAGATTTAGAGCATAATGATAATAGAAAGTACTTTCACTAGCCACCCGGTGGTGTAAACGTTGGCTCTAGATGAATGTCACTATTGAGTGACACCCTGACCCCATGTGCGAAAAGGGATTGTGGATGGATAGAAAGTACTTTGACAAAGAAAAATAATTTTATGGAATAATTCAAAAAAAAAATCCAAGAATTTTTATTTTAGCAAGATATTCTTACAAGGAAAAAGACCTGAACTATCACGGTACTTAAGCAGGTTAGTAAAGGAAGATGGTACTGTAATGAGAGAAATAAAAAAAATGTAAAAGGAGAAATGGAAAGAACTCAGGAAAAGATTATAAATAGTGTAGTACAATAAATAGTTAAATATAAAAATAAGGTAGTAAAAAAAAAAAACATACAGAGGATTTTAGCAACAATACAGATTTATACTTCTTAACTTCCTTCCACACAATCCGACTAAATTTATGTCCATAGTATATGGACATAAATGCGATCGGATGTTAAGCAAACACCCAATACAAAGTATAGAGTGTTTGCTTAATGTCTGCACTGTTTAAAGTTCTGTTCTATCCTGGATGTTAGGCTGAGCATATCTGTAATTCAGTAAAATCAGATGGTAGTTTGGAAAAAGGAGCTAGACTCTGACAGGGCTGAAAAATGTAGTATGCTTGTAAGGAAAAGTATGAATATGTATAAATATATCTGTGTATCTATATATTTGTACATTTGTAAATATTTTGTAAATAAGAGTTCTTTGTGTATAAATAAAGGATCTTACTCTTTTTGATAGGTGCCATGGAATCTTTTACATCCATCTGAGCTACCACCAGCTCAGGCAGATGGGGCCTTGGTTTAATATCTCATACAAAGGAAGATGCACTAAAGAATGCAACACCCCCTTATGCTGCACTACATTGCCAGAGAATAGGACAGAAGTGCTACCGATTGTGCCACTGATACTAATGATGTGCATTTTAATGTTTGCTTGCCTGACAAATAACTGTCAGTTATTTATTCTTTTTGGTATTAAAATCAGTCTAGGAAAACATATGACACATTCATACTCATTCTTCCAGTAAATGTCTGGGTAAGTTATGGTAAAAGTAGGAAAATACAAAACTAAATTATTTGGGGTAAGTCAAATTCTCAACAATAATGCTAATCAGGGCTGATGGTAGCATTCTATGACTACTGTTACAGTTAAGTGAAAATACTGTGTTGTATATGTATTTAACAAATGCATGCTTTTGTTTTAGGTGATGAGCTAGCAGGAGCAACCATCTCATTTGAACATTTGAATAAGGATGATATTCTAAGTATAATAAAATTTACTGAATCCCACAATGCAGAGCTAAAACTTCACTCAAAGAATGAACTCAAATCTCCTGATGTTAAGATAGCTTGGCCTGATTTCAACCTTAGATCCCAAGATTCTGTAAGTACTTCTAAGTGAAATGTATAAATGCAGTTTAATTCCGATAATAACAGCTTCTTACATCTTAAAATTCTCTCTCTCTATCCCCCTCTCTCTTTAGACTTCAGGTACAGCTGCATATGAGAAAATTTTTAACAGCAAGATACGTCCACGTCTTAGATCAGCAAAATCAACTGAGGATCTCTCAGAATCAGGTACATTAAATCGTCATATGAAAGCCAAATTATTTGGCTCTAATGACAACCTTCTGGAGGGTGACTTTAAAGGCACTGCTATAAAAGGCACATCAGGAAGATATAACATTTCTTCTCCAGATGCAGATATAAATCTGAAGTCTCCCAATTTCAGGAGTGATGGTAATATTATCACACCAAAACCACATGGAGATATAAATGGACTGGATATTAAAGGACCACAACTTGATGTTTCCACACCTGATATCATACTTGACAAACCAAAAGGCACCTTAAAGTTTCCAGAAATAAAAGGGCCAAATATCAAATTATCTTCATCTGTAGGACAAAATGATTCTTCACCAGATGTTGATTTTAATCTCAAGACCCCTGACATGAAAACTGATGTGGGCATTTCAAATCCAAAGATACAAGGAGAGGTTAAAGGGCTAAATATCAGGCCAGACTTAGATTTGAAAGGTAAAACAAAAACATCAGACTTGGATATTTCAATACCTAAAGTACATGGGGACATAAAACATCCGGATGTAAGTGGAAAGATGCCGCAGGCTAACATCAAAGGTCCAGATATCAAAATTCCAGCACTTAATACTTCGGATGTTGATATAAATCACAAATTTCCAAACATCAAGGGTGACACTGGCATTTCTGTACCAAAGTTACAGGGTGAAATTAATGGAACAAATATTAAGGAACCACAACTTGATATTAGAACACCTGATCTTAACATTGACAAGACAGAGGGGAAATTTAAGCTACCAGGCATTAAGCTGCCAAACTTCAAGATTGGGGAACCTAAGCAGAAAGGGCCTGACATAAATTTGGATGCTAAGGTAAAAACACCAGACATGGATATTGCAGCACCAAAGTTTAAAGGAGGCATTCATGGTCCTGATATAAATGCCAAACTGCCTCAGGCTAACATTAAAGCCCCAGACATTAAAATGCCATCAATTAAAATGTCAGGAGAACATGACATCTCTGCTCCAGATGTTGATGCAAATCTTAGAGCTCCAGACTTCAAGGGTGATATTGGCATTTCTGCACCAAAGATTCAGGGAGATATAAAAGGACCACAATTTGATGCAAGAACACCTGACATTAATATTGAAAAACAAGATGGAAAGTTCAAGCTGCCTTTTAGGCTACCAATTTTTAAGGGTTCAGGACCCAAGTTCAGAGGGCCTGACTTGGATTTGGATGGTAAGGTGAAAACCCCAGACATGGATATTTCAGGAGCAAAGATAGAAGGAGGCATAAAAGGTCCTGATATAAGTGCTAAACTGCCTCAGGCTAACATTAAAGGTCCAAATATCAACATGCCATCAGTTAATATGTCAGGCAGTCATAACATTTCCGCTCCAGATGTTGACTTAAATCTGAAAGCTCCAAACTTTAAAGGTGATGTTGACATTTCTGCACCAAAGCTGCAGGGTGATATTAAGGGACCACATATTAAAGGACCACAACTTGATCTAAATTCACCTGATATTGATGTTGAAAAAACAGGGGGGAAATTCAAACTGCCTTTTAAGATACCAAACATCAAAAGTTCAGAGTCTAAGTTTAAAGGGCCTGATTTGGATTTGGATGCTAAGATGAAAACAGCAGACATAGATATTTCAACACCAACGGTAGATGGAGCCATAACAGGTCCTGGTATCAATGCTAAACTGCCACAGGCTAACATTAAAGGTCCAGACATTAAAATGCCATCTATTACTATGTCTGGAGATCATAATATTTCTGCTCCAGATGTTGATTTAAACCTCAGAGCTCCAAACCTTAAGGAAGATGTTGACCTGTCTGCACCAAAGATGCATGGAGATATTAAGGCACCAAAGTTGAAGGGACCAGAACTTGATCTGAGTTCACCTGATATTGATGGAAAATTCAAGTTACCTTTTAAGCTGGCCACCTCTAAGGGATCAGAACCAAAGCTTAAGGGGACTGACTTATCTTTGGATGCTAAAGTAAAGACACCAGACATGGATATTTCAGTACCAAAGGTAGAGGGAAGTATAAAAGGTCCCGATATAAATACTAAACTGCCTCAGACTCACATTAAAGGTCCAAATGTCAAGGTGCCATCAATTAATGTGTCAGGAGACCATAACATCTCTTCTCCAGATGCTGACTTGAATCTTAAAGCTCCAAACCTTAAAGGAGATGTTGACATTTCTGCACCAAAGTTTCAGGGAGATCTTAAAGGACCACAAATTGATGTGAGAACACCTGACATTGATATTGCAAAACCTGATGGAAAGTTCAAGCTGCCTTTTAGGCTACCACATTTTAAGGGATCAGAACCTAAGCTCAAAGGGCCTGACTTGAATTTGGATGCTAAAGTGAAAACACCGGACATAGATATTTCAGCTCCAAAGGTAGAGGGAGGCATAGCAGGTCCTGATATAAATACCAAGCTGCCTCAGGCTGACATCAAAGGTCCAAATACTAAAATGCCAGCAATCAATATGTCTCGAGATCATAACATTTCTGCTCCAGATATTGACTTAAATCTCAAAGCTCCAAATCTCAAGGGTGGTGTTGACATTTCTGGACCAAATCTTCAAGAAGGTATTAAGGGACCAAATGTCAAGGGACCACATTTCAATATGAACACACCAGATGTTCACTTTGACAAGCCAGATGGAAAATTCAAGATACCTGGAGTTGACTTGCCAAGCATAAAAGGGGATGGACTTAAACTCAGATCACCTGATCTTGATGGGAATACCAAGATTAAAACACCAGACTTTGATGTCTCAGTACCAAAGGTAGAGGGTGGTATTAGAGGTTCTGATATAAATGCCAAATTGCCACAAGTAGACATTAAAGGTTCCAATATCAAAATGCCGCCATCCCCTAATATTTCAGATGGCTGGAATATTTCTTCTCCAGATGTTGATTTAAATCTCAAAGCTCCAAACTTTAAAGGAGATGTTGACATTTCTGCACCAAAGCTGCAGGGAGATATCAAGGGAGCAAATATTAAGGGACCACAGCTTGATCTGAGCACACCTGATATTAACCTTGAAAAAACAGAGGGAAAATCCAAAATGCCTTTTAGGATGCCAAACTTTAAAGTTTCAGAGCCTAAACTCAAAGGGACTGATTTTGATTTGGATGCCAGGTTAAAAACACCAGATATAGATATTTCAGCACCAAAGGTAGAAGGAGGGATAAAAAGCCCTGATATCAGTGCTAAACTGCCTCAGCCTAACATTAAAGGTCCCAATATCAAAATGCCATACATTAATATGTCTGGAGATCATAACATTTCTGCTCCAGATGTTGATGTGAATCTTAAGGCTCCCAACCTTAAGGGAGATGTTGACATTTCTGCACCACATCTGCAAAGTGATATTAAGGGACCACATATTGATATTAACACACCAAATATTAACCTTGATAAAACAGGTGGGAAATTCAAGCTGCCTGGAATTAAGATGCCAACTATAAAGGGCCAGGAACCTACACTCAGATCGCCTGATATAGATCTGAATGCTAAAGCCAAAGCTGCTCCAGATATTGATATGAATCTCAAGGCTGCCAACCTTAAGGGAGATGTTGACATTTCTGCACCACATTTGCAAAGCAATATTAAGGGACCACATATTGATATTAACACACCAGATATTAACCTTGATAAAACAGGTGGGAAATTCAAGCTGCCTGGAATTAAGATGCCAACTATAAAGGGTGAGGAACCTACACTCAGATCACCTGATCTAGATTTGAATGCTAAAGTCAAAGCACCAAATATTGACATTTCACTGCCAAAGGCAGAAGGAAGCTTTAAAGGTCCTGATATAAATGCAAAACTGCCTCAGGCAAACCTTGAAGGTCCAAACATCAGAATACCACCAGTTCATATTTCAGGAGCCCATAATGTTTCTGTACCAGATGCTGACTTAAATCTCAAAGCTCCTAACCTTAAGGGAGATGTTGACATTTCTGCACCAAATCTACGAGGAGATATGAAGGGTCCTCAACTTGATATGAACACACCTGGCATTAACCTTGAAAAACCACAGGGAAAATTCAGCCTGCCAGGATTTAGGATACCGACCTTTAAGAGTTTAGAGCCTAATCTCAAAGGGCCTGATGTGGATTTGAATGCTAAGGTAAAAGCACCAAGCGTTGATATTTCAGCACCTAAGGCAAGGGGAGGCATTGAAGTTCCTGATATAAACATGTCAGGAAACCATAAAGTTTCTATTCCAGATGTTAAGTCCCCAACTATTAAAGGTGATGTTGATATTCCTTCCCCAAAGCTGCAAGTAGATACTAAAGGACCTAATATTAAAGGACCAGCTGTTAATGTTGACAGTCCTTCTGGGAAAGCAAAGACATCCTGGTTTAGGATGCCATCTTTTGGAGGCAAAGCAAAAGTTCCTAGTGCAAATATTGATGGAAACGTTGTTGTGACAGCCCCATCTGTTAAAGAAGATATAAAATTAAAGAAGGATTTAAATGCACCAAACATGGACCTTGATGTTCCTGAAGTAAAACCTAAGTCAAAATTCAAAATTCCTAATTTTTTTTCTAAAAGTTCTACTCCAGATGTCAGCTTAAAAGTGCCAAGTAACAAGGTTGACAACAGTTTATCTAATCCTAAAATGAAGGTTGACATCAAAAGTCCTAACATTGGACTTGGTGCTCCTGAAATTGACATGAATGCACCAAATGTGGATATCTCGGGTACTGAAGTAAAAGCAAAGACAGGGAGATTTCAACTGCCATCTTTTGGTGCACCAAACATAAATACAGACACTGATGTAAAATTGCCATCTGCAAATATAGCATTGCCTGGTGCAGATGCTAAGGGACATAAGATGAATATGCCATCTGTATCTACATCTGGTCTTGAATTGTCTGGGCCAAAGCCTGACCTTGGTCTAAAATCCACAAATGTAAAAGGTGACATTAACAGTTCCATCCCACAGACTGATATTTCAGGCCCTAGTTTGAATGTTCAGCATCCCACATTTGATGTTAAGTCCCCAAAGGTAGATGCTGAAATTTCAGAAGGAAATATCAAACTGCCAGCGTTGAAGACATCTTCTCTTGCATTTGGTGTGTTAGATGATGATTTAAGAACAGATATCAGTGGGCCCAAGTTTACGATGCCCTCCTTTAATAAATCACAAGTAAAATCATCACTTCCAAGTGCTGACATAAACCTTAATGCGCCAAATATCAAAGCTGGTGTAGATGTATCTGCTGCTAAAGTTGATGCACCTGGAATTAACAATGGAAGCAGTTCTGGAAAATTCTCACTTCCAAAGATACCTAATATAGAATTTACTCGCCCAAAGGGAAAGGGACTTGACATTGATTTAGATACCCATATGAGTACACCCAGTATAGATGACCCAAATATTGATATAAATTTGCCAAAGTCAGGTATTAAAAGCCCACATTTAAATCTTTCAGGGTCAAACATTGACTCTCCAAGTATAGACTTGAACTTAAAAAGCTCCACTCACAAAGGTGATGCTACACTAGCTGCACCTGAAATAAAAGGGCCTAAAATAGATGCTTTCGGACGGGATGTCAATATTGGTTTACCAGATATGAGCATGGGGAGTCCAGAGATGAAGATGAAATTTCCAGAAGTAAAATTACCTTCATCAGATTTTTCTGGCCCTAAGGTTAAAAGGCCTGATGTGAATCTGGATGGGAATATCAAATCACCAATTATCGACATGTCACTTCCAACAGTTAAAGGAGAAATGAAAACACCTGAAATAAATATGGGATCCCATATGCCAGATATAGACTTAACTGTCCCTGATGCAAATGTAAGCTCTTCTGCTTCTTCTTCTAAGTTTAAACTTCCAAAATTCTCATCACCTAAAATATCAATGCCTAATATTGATTTTGGAATGAAAAGCCCCAAAATAAAAAATGATCCAGATTTGCCAACACTTGATATCAAAGGGGGATACAAAAGCCCTTCTTTAGATGTTGGACATTCAAAGTATGATATTAATGCCTCAGACGTTGACACTAAGGCTCCAGGTACGCATCTAAATGCATCAACATTCAAAGGTCCAGCATTTGATGTGTCAGGACACAGTGTGCCAAACATCGACATAGATGGTAATATAAATGCTCCTGATATTAATTTGCCTAGATCAACAATAGACGGCAATATAAGTGCTCCAGATGTGAATGTGAAACTTCCTGATTCAGACAACAAAGGACCCAAATTTAAAATGGCCACTTTTGACTTTTCTGGCTTGAAATCTCCAAACCAGATGTCAGCTTGAAGTCTCCAGATCATAAAAGCAATAAGGGTATTTCTTCTCGGATAGGAGGGGATGTTAAAGAGCCAAACGTTGAGATCAGAAGTCCTAATGTTCACATCAGTACACCAAATCTTGATGTAAAAGATCAATTTGCAGGATCAAAAGTTAAGATGCCGTCCGATGATTTTTCTGGCCCTGTGTTAACAGGACCTGAAGTTGGAGTGGATGTTCCCAGTGTAAATATAAAGGGAGACATAAAAGCAGCTGATATACCAGATGCACAGCTTCAAAGTTTAGGAGTAAAAGGCAAAGGACCTAATGTTACAGTTTCTTCTAGTAATTTTAACATGAACCCATATGTGAAAGGTGAACATGGAGTAACTGTGCCAAATATACATGGCAAATTCCCAAGCTTCAGTGAAGATGGTAATATCCCAAAAGGTGAAGTTGGTACTAGTGACTTAAATATCGGTTCTAGTGGGGGCCCTGAAAATTCAAAGAAAGGCAAGGGTACATTTAAAGTATCAAAGTCTGCATCTGTATCTGACCTTGATAATATACCCCAAACAGAATCTCCTGCTCCCCAGAAATATAACAGCAGTGTTGATATTGCTGACAGTGGAGATAAGAAATCCTTATTTAAATTTCCCAAATTACCCACATTAAGCAGCAAAAATGACTCTGCTGCTGGTAATGGTGATGCCAAGTCAAAATCTAGCTCTGCTGGATTTCACTTTCCGAATATTGAGCTGTCAATTTAATTAGGTGTGATTATTCATATATGTATAATGTTAACATGCTCAGTAAAAACAGAAAACAGTAAAACGGACGTTTCAAACACCAAAACCTAAAGGTTTTATTATCCAGTAAGGTCTCATAGTTCAAATCGTAATGTGTTTAATGTGTAGAAAATGTTTTCATACGTTTTAGTAAAAGGTTAGTAATGTAACATTTATGTATACCGAAAATGACTACTGTTTGGTTGGGATATTATAGGAATTTCATGACTCAGACTCTGCAAGTTGTTCAGTTTTAGTTGATTCGAGTTTTGAAATCTGTTGCTGTTCTTAAATGTATTAACTTTTACTGAATTGCACTGGGCATTTCTCTTTAAAATCCTTTTCCAAAAATCATTTGTTGATGCCAGTTAAACACAGACAGCAATAAGTTCAACTATTCAGTATACACTGCTTTAAATACATTTATTTCATTATGCTAACTTGTGAATGTTATACTACATAAATGTATTTGGCACACACATCCATTCCTAAACTGACTTTATGTACTGTTTTACTGGAAGAAGGGCACCACCACTGACATCAATTTTTTGCACAGAAAATGAAACAAAAATGTTAATTGCCACTGTTTCCATAGTTATGGTGCCTATTAAAAGAAAGAATTTCAAAATGCATGTTATGTTTTGATGGCTTTTATTGCATCAACATGGTCATCTGCCCAGACAGTGGTTCCACAGAATGATGCAAGCCATCAGCATTGGCTGGGAACTGAAGTGCTGGCTCACAAGGCAAGCATATGCAGTTGTCACTTGATAATTGTGAACATTACCTGTTGAATATATTCAAGTCTTTATCATACCTGTATAACTGAAGTATGACAAAGGAATGAGAGTATTCAAGGAATCTGAAAATTTTAATATGCCAAGATTGTATATATATTTGTAATTTGTTTCCTGGGACGTTTTAATTGCTTGCAGTTCATATTTTGAAATGAAAGCAAAATCATTTACAGCAGGCAAGTTGAAAGTTCCATTCTTGGTTACCCAGAATTTTTAGTTACATTTGTGAATGTTATATATGTTATGATGCAGCTGTTAATGACATAAATATGGGTAAAGGACATTCTATGATATTTATCTTTTAAATGAAAATAGACCTTTGTTTGGCACTGTAACATATGTTGGTTATTAAAATACTTTCTAGCTTTACTTCAGACCTCTAAAAATGACCTGTTAGGAAGATCATCTTCGGACTCCATATTCTTCACTTATTAAATAACAAGCTATTCGATTTTATTGTACTGCAGCAAAATTGTAGTGGGAGTCAGGATGAAATTAGGGGTTTTAGTTTTATTGTTCAAAATATGTTGTATACATTCTTCTAATTTTTTTTTTTTGTAAAAATACATTATGCATGGCAATAAACTGCAAATATATGTTGAATTTTGTAACATTGGATTTTTAACATTTTATTTTTTTCAGTACTACAATAATGTTTTATAAATTATAATAAATCTTGCAGATTTGTTGTGTAAATATGAAATTGACTTCTTTCTTTCAGCATTCACTTTTCAATTTTAGATAAAATGTTGGTGTTATTGTTCTTGTGGATGTTCTCAATAAATATCTTATTTTAGACTAAAATGTCTTTTTTTTTAAAGCTAATACTATGCTGAGCATTTTATCTGTTTTATTTTCCTACTAAGTATATCCTGTTCATGCTGTTTGAAAGCTTGTATTAGTTCACTGCAGAATGACTGCTGTTTGGTTGGGGTATTCTAAGAAATTCTTGATTCAGGCTGTGCAAGTTATTCAGTTTTACCTAAAACACATTCTGAAATCAGCTTCTGTTCATAAATGTATCATCTTTCATTGAAATGCACTGACCTTAGAATTTGTTATATAGAGAAAATACTTAAAATGACATGCATAATTGTATAACATGACCAGTGTTTTTCAGGAAACACCTTTATCAAGGAATGCATTTCACAGAACAGCAATTCAGGAGATGTGTACCTGTAAGATTCTGATATATGGTTACATACACAGATTAGAGATGTGACTTGTTTTCAGCAAAAATGTTCAGTTTTTTTTTTTTCACTAGGAAGTGGCTGCCTCGGGCAAATTAATTTTAGAAAAGGGAACTAACCCCAACCCTACAAATTACATTACTAACTACCCCTACCCCTACTCCTGCTCCTAACCCAAACCCTACAAGTTACATTACTACCCCTATTCTTAGGTTCATAGGTAGGTACTAGGCTATCGGCCCTGGGGCCTATACAAGCCCAGACAAAAAGGTACCATGGCTTCTGCCACCCAAGAAAATTATTTTCCTGTGCCACTGTTGAGCAGAGCCACAGAGGTGATCCCCGGGGTGAATTTCCTATTTCCCATCCAATCATCAAGATTTTTCTTGAAGAGTGCTAATGAGAAGCTTTTTTTGGTATAGATAGGTAGTTTATTCCAGAGTATGGGAAGTACCTGGGACAGGAATCTATCCCTCCGGCATGTTCTGTTTATTGTGGTGACAAGATTTAGGTCCCTACAGCATGTAGCTTGGAGGGATTGGGATTTCTTTAAGTGGAGCATGTCCAACAGCTCTGGGTTTGACATGGCTTTGTATGTTAGACAGAGATCACCTCGGAGTAGGCGATATGCGATGGAGTAAAGCTAGATTTTTTTGAGACGGTCTGCGTAGGGCATCTATTTGAGGCTGGTAATCCTCTTTGTGAGGTATTTCTGTGGCCTTTCCAGTTGTTGTAGATGTCTTGTGAGGTACATACCAAAAGGGGCGTTGTACTCTATAATGGCTCTAATGAGTGATGAGTAGAGGGTTCATAGGTTTATACTAGGCTATCTGCCCTAAGGCATTTATAAGCCTAGCCCAAATTTTTGTGGCTTACGCCACCCCTTATATGAAAAAATACTGTGCCCATTAGTTTGTTGTGCATCTGTCCAGCAGTGACACAGAGATGATTCCCGGGGTAAACCTACGATCTCCCATCCACAGGTCTAGATTTCTCTTGAACAGAGTCAGCGAGGTGCTCTGCCTCACATGGACCGGGATTTTATTCCACAGAGGGGTACAATTACCTCTTTTTTGTCTGGATGGGAAACCTTTTGTGATGAGGTGAGCCATGTCGAAGGATTTCCTGACTACTGTGGCGATGTGATTATCAAAGGACAGACTACTGTCCACCTGTGTCCCAAGGTCTCATCACATTTCAGGTGTTAAGTTTACTACTGCCTATGTTGTAGTTCATGGGTACAGAGTTTTTACCAAAGGGGATGCCAATGCACTTTTTGGCATTGAGCTTGAGGACATGGCTTTGACACCAGGCATCTGTCTAAGTGAGGCCCTTTTGTAGGATGTCCACATCGTTAGGAGTTTCGATTATGGCTCCTAGTTTGCAGTCATCTGCGAACTTCGTTAGCCAAAGACCTTGTGTGTTAGCCTGTACTTCAGAGAAGTAGATACCAAACAGGAGAGGACCCAGAACTGAAGCCTGTGGTACTCTACTTGTCACTGGTCTGAAGTCGGATTTGGAGTCTGCTACTTTCACAGTGTGGGTTCTGTCATTGAGCCAGTTGGCAACCCATCTTGTGACATAGGAATTTATACCTAGTTTAGTGAGTTTATCTATAATTCCAGAGTGGGGGATGGTGTTGAAAGCCTTGGCAAGATCTAGATAGGCTGTATGAACCACCTTACCCTTGTCTACGGCTTTGGTGACTGCTTCACAGAAGTCTATCAGGTTTAGGAGACATGATCTGCCTTTTACAAACCAGAACTGGGTGGGGTCCAGAGTTTGGAGATTACCAATCTCTTTGTTTATACGTTCCATGATGATACGTTCCATGGCCTTGCAGACCAGGCTCATCAGGCTAGTGGGGCAGTAGTTCCCAGGGTCTGTGGTGGCTCCCCCCTTGTGGAATGGGATAAACGTCACTGTGTGCCATTCAGCAGGCACAAAGCCTGAGGTGAAGCTATGATTGAACATGGTACTTAGGTGGGGTGCTAGTTCGTTCTGTGGCTCGTGTAGAACGCACCCTGGGATGTTGTCCGGTCCCATGGATGCTGTGTTCTTGGCTTTGGAGTGTGTAGTTTTTACCTGTGCAACCATGATTGCAGGAACTTTGCATTCTTCCAGTATAGAGATGGGCTGTTTAGGGGGTGAGAGGGGGGTAAAGTTAGTATTGAACCTATCTGCCAGGATGTTGGCAATATCAGTTGGGTCTGTATATTTAGTGCCATTGTGCTGTAACTCAGAGCAGATCTGAGTGTTGCCATTGAGATTCTTGACATAGCTATAGAATGCTTTGTGGTTGTCTTTAGAATCAGTGGCGATTTTGTTTTCGCAACTAGCTTTGGAGGATTTTATCAGGCATTGCAACTTCTTACTGAGGATGACCAGGGAGCTCCTCTACTCATGAGATTTTACTCTCTTTTGCAACAGTTTCTTCCTTCTGTTGTACAGTTTGTTTATTGTAGGGGACCACCCGATTGGCTTCCTTTTTTTGGAGGATAGCGTCTTGGTTCTGTTTGGGATAGCACAATCCATGCACTCATGTAAGTGCTTATAAAGTGCAATTGTGTAAGATTCTGTAGTCGTAACTGTATTGTCCATCTGCATGGGTGTCATGAAGTTCACCACTTCTGTCTCAAGAAGCATGAAGTTGACTTTGGAGAAATTTTTTACCATGGTTTCCTTAATGGGGGGTAGGGGCACGATGTGGATATCTAGGGTAATTAGCTTATGGTTAGATCGGACCATTGAGGCATTGACTTCAGGTGTGGAACACGGGTCACTCATGTTGGTAATGACTAGATCTAGGATATCGTTGTCCCTGGTGGGGGTGTAGATAAGTTGATCCAGGGCATTGGTGTTTATGAATTCCAGAAAGCGTTGAGTGAAGGAGTTGGTACATGAGTAGTTTTCCCAGTTAATGGTGGGGTAGTTGAAATTGCCCATTATTAGGGTGTTTGGTTGAACCCTAATATTTTCCAGTACATCAAGAAAAGAGGAGTGGGAATCCTGGGGCATGGTGGGAGATCTGTAGCAAGCTACAATTTGGATTGCAGTTTTGCCCAGAGTTAGTTGCACTTGGATACCCTCGGCTGCATTATGCTGAACAACTAGCCTGGAGGTGTGGTTTTCCTTAATGAATATGGACACACCTCCACGTTTGGTGTTCCGGTCCAGGTTACATGGCCGAAAAGTGTGGTATGAGTTATAGCCTGGTAGTGCAGGGGTGCTCTCCGGAGCCTTGAACCAGGTCTCGGTCACTGCACAGATATCGATGTTCTCCATTTTAAGGAGAGCCTCGAGTGAGTGCATTTTGAGATTTAGACTTCTAGCATTGAGTAGCATCACCCTCAGTTTTTGCTTGCCTGTTCCTGTTACGGTGGTGAAGTTGTCATTTGAACCTTGCCTAAAAAAAGCACTATAGGGGCGGCAAAAATCTTAGCCAGTATCCGGAATCCCAGGGGTGACAGGTGCAGGCCATCTCTGGCAAAGCATATTGGTCTGTCGACCATGTTATCCCAGGCAGACAGATACTGGATCCCTTTAGAATGTCACCAGAAGCTTAGCCAATTGCTGAAGTCAATCATTTTGTCCTTGTACTGCGGCATCATTCTAGGTGATGGCAGAATGCTACTCAGGGCTAGGGTCATACCTGCCTGGGCTACAAGATTGGAGAGCTCTTCCATGTCTCTTTTCATGTAGTCCAGGGAGGTACGTCTCAGGTCGTTCACACCAACATGGACAATGACAGAGTCCTAACCACAGCCCTACAGATTACATTACTAACTGCCCCTATCCTTGGTCATAACCCCAACCCTACAAATTACATTACTAACTACCTCAACCCCTACCCTTGGTCCTAATCCCAACCCTACAAGTTAACGATACTAACAACCCCTAGCCCTACCCTTGGTCCTAACCCTAACCCTACAAATTACGTTACTAACTAACCCCTACCCTTGGTCCTAACCCCTTCCCTGCAAATTACATTACTAACTACCCCTACCCTTGGTACTAACCCCAACTCTACAATTTACATTACTAACAACCCCTTTCCTTGGTCCTAACCCCAACCCTAAAAGTTACCCCTATCCTTGGTCTTAACCTCAACCCTACAAATTACATTACTAACAACCCCTACCGTTGGTCCTAACCCCAACCCTAAATGTTACTCCTACCCTTGGTCTTAACCTCAACCCTACAAATTACATTACTAACAACCCCTACCCTTGGTCCTAACCCCAACCCTAAAAGTTACCCCTACCCGTAGTCCTAACCCCAACCCTAAAAGTTACCCCTACCCTTGGACTTAACCTCAGCCCTACAAATGACAATACTAACTACCCCTACCCTTAGTCCTAATCCCAGCCCTACAATTTACTAATTACCCCTACCCTTGGTCCTAACCCCAACCTTGCAAATTACATTACTAACTACCCCTACCCTTGGTCCTGACCCCACCCTTACAAATTACATTACTAACTACCCCTAGCCTTGGTCCTAACCCAGCCATGCAAATTACATTACTAACTACCCCTACCCTTGTCTTAATCCCAACCTTATAAGTTACGTTACTAACTAACCCCTACCCTTGGTCCTAACCCCATGCCTACAAATTACATTACTAACTACCCCTATCCTTGGTCCTAACCCCAGCTCTACAAATTACATTACTAACAACCCCTACCTTTGGTCCTAACCCCAACCCTAAGAGTTACCCCTACCCTTAGTCCTAACCCCAACCCTACAATTTGTGTTGCTAACTACCCCTATTCCTACATGTGCTCCTAACTCCAACCCTACAATTGTCACTAACTACCCCTACCCATGGTCCTAACCCCAACCCTACAAGTTACGTTACTAACAACCCCTACCCCTACCCTTGGTCCTAACACAACCCTACGAATTACATTACTAACAACCCCTACCCTTGGTCCTAACCCCAGCCGTAGAAGTTACCCCTACCCTTGGTCCTAACCTCAGCCCTACAAATGACATTACTACCTTACCCCTACCCTTAGTCCTTACCCCAGCCCTACAATTTACATTACTAACTACCCCTACCCTTGTCCTAACCCTGACCCTACAAGTTACGTTACTAACTATACATACCCTTGGTCCTAACCCCAGTCCTACAAATTACATTACTAACTACCTCTACCCCTTGGTCCTGACCCCAACCTTACAGATTACATTACTGACTACCCCTACCCTTGGTCCTAACCTAACCGTACAAATTACATTACTAACTACCCCTATCCCTACCCTTGGTGCTAACCTCAACCCTATAAGTTACGTTACTAACTACCCCTGCCCTTGGTCCTAACTCCAACCCTACAAATTACATTGCTAACTACCCCTACTCTTGTCCTAACCCCAACCCTACAAATTACATGGCTGACTGCCCCTACCCCTACTCTTGTCCTAACCCCAACCCTATAAGTTACATTACTAACTTACCCCTACCTTTACCCTTGGTCCTAACCTCAACCCTACAAATTGCATTACTAACTACCCCTACCCTTCATCCTAACCCCAACCCTATAAGTTATAACTACCCCTACCCCTGCCCCTAACCCCAACTCTACAAATTACATTACTAACTAACCCTAGCCCTACCCTTGGTCCTAATCCTAACCCTACAAGTTAACGTTACTAACAACCCCTAGCCCTACCCTTGGTCCTAATCACAACCGTACAAGTTACATTACTAACTACCCTTTCACTAACTATTCCATTATTCAGTCCATGCTTGATCTGGGATTTTATAACTGGAGTTTACTGAAATAAGATTTTTTTTAGTAGAAGAGAAGTGTATTCATTGTTTTGTGATCCAGTCTTAGTAGTATTCAAAGTTTTCTGCATTTTATTTTGAATTCTACCATTTGAGTCCTCTCTTTTGTTTATTCTGCCTCTCATGATATAATTGTGTATACGTTACACACACACACACACTAACTCATAAATAGATACAGATTAATATATAATTTCATATTTACGCATGTATTTGTTGCCCAGGTTATGATTGAAAAAGGACAGAGTGGGACCAGTTCAGTTATCTCATTAACAAATAAATAAATATTAATATTATTGTTCTTTTTCTCCTTTAAAGATCAAGTGCAAAGGAAAAACGTATACTTTTTTTTAAGATGTACTGCTTTGAGAAATTAGGTTGAAATGTGCTTGCCTATTCACATATAAAAGAAACATTGTAGATCTACTGTCTATCAGCATGGTTGTTATATTCTTCTCAAGTTGTCTGTCATTACAAAATTCCTTTTGAAAGCATGATGACATGATCGCTTGGAAGGTTGAGGGATTTCTGACAGAGGACATCATTTTTGTAATCAGTTTGTTAGATGATTGATGTTTTATTACTGTGTACACTGGATATAGCTATTACAGTTTTAAACGTTCTGACTACTGAAATGATTGGGGCAGTTTAGTATAAAATGTTTATGCAATTATTCAAATGGTTAAAATTAGTGTTCGTTACAATGGACTGTCAGTCACACTGCTGAGGGAAAGCAAAATGGTCACTTGGTGAGAAGGTGTGTTCAAATACGTACTTATTAAAATGTATGTGTTGTCTTGCTTGTATTTTTATGCAGGTGGACTCGGTGCAGCTTATTAAATTTTAGATTTAATTTTAGTAGATATTCCTCCTATGGCAGTCGCACATACAATTTGATTGCTAGAAGTACCTGTGCAGTTGGGCTGAATGTATGGAGAAGAAAGAGCATTTGTGTCTTACAAGATAACTGCTCAAAGTATTGGCTTGGTGGGGGATAGTGAATCTCTGTTTGATTTTTCTTCATTTGTATTAGTCTGCTCCCTTATTTAAGTTTACAAAGAGTCTAACAATGTAATGTGTCACAGAAGATGACTGCCTATGGTTTGGTAATGAGCATAGTCTGAGTGACCTATAGAAGTCTGCATAAGTAAACATAGCATGGCACATACCCACACACGTTTATTATATAATGTTGGTTTTGTATTTTGTATTGTTGATTTTTTAAGTATTTATTTTACTTATTTATCTTCTTTGTGATCTTTTCTTTCCCTTAAAAAGAGGTTATTTAAGCAATAACTGACAACGTGGTGTGGTATATTGAAGATTTACCCACGGTTGGTGTGGTTTAATCATGAGGGTGAAGCCCAAGTGATTAAACAAAGGCAACCATGGGTAAATCTTCAATATACCACAACCACAGTCTGTTATTGCTATTATGCAATGACATTATTTAAGAAAAAAAAAATACTTTTCTTAAATAATGTCTTTGTATAACGGCAGATTGCTGTTCTTCTGCCGGGTTGTAGTATACAGATTCTGCTTTTTGATGTACTGCACATGCGTATGGGACTTGGGTTCCTGTGCATACCCAATATGTCAAGGCTTTGAAACGGAAGCAACGGAGAAAAGAAAAGACTCCGTTGCTCTATTTTCTCTCTCTCTCTTTTTTTTTTTTTTTTTTTTTGTTAACAAAAAAAAAAAGATTTTGGGGCAGTTTATACCAACGGAAAAAGTCCAGGCGACAGGACCTTTTTCCGTTGATATATTGTGGTATTTACAATGGGCACACTGGTTGGGCTGGCCAATCAGTGTGCACATTTTAGAATATTAATAGGGAGAAATTGTATAATTTGTTTTATTGTGCTGCTTGTTATTTGCTGTATTGTTTTACACAGTATACCTCTTTTTTTATTAATATGCCATTACAGTTGAGTCAAGTTGGAAAATGGTTACTTATCTTTGCTGTTTCTAGATATTGTCTGGTTTGTGTTGATCTTCATTTATGTTCATAGGTTCATAGGTTGATACTAGGCTATCTACCCTAGGGCATTTATAAGCCTAACCAGAGTGTGTTTGGCTTTCGCCACCCTTTTAGATTAGTTGACTGTGCCTCTGTATAGTAGGTCACAGAAGATAGCCCTTTTAAGGTTAGTTTACTGTGCCTCTGTCTAGTAGGGACACAGAAGAGATCCCAGGGGTAAACCTACAATCTCCCATCCACTCGTCAAGATTTCTCTTGAAGAGGGTTATTGAGAGGCTCTGCCTAACATGGATTGGGATTTTGTTCCAGAGTGAGGGGAGCCTCTAGGATATGAATCTGTCCCTCCAGCATGTCCTATTTATTTCTGTGCTGAGGTTTAAGTCCTGGGAGCATGTAGCTCTAAGGGATTTGGATTTCCTGACGTGGAGCATGTCCATTAATTCTGGTTTGGACATGGCTTTATATGTCAGGCACAGATTGTCTCTGAGTAGGCGGTAAGCAACTGAGTAGAGCTGGAGTTTCTTTAGCCTAACTGCGTAGGGCATCTGTTTGAGTCCCTTGATCCTCTTGGTGAGGTACTTTTGGGGACTTTCCAGTTACTGCAGGTGTCGGGTAAGGTACATCCCAAATGGGGCATTGTATTCAATTATGGGCCTGATGAGTAGAGGGGCACAATGACCTCTCTTGATCTAGATGTGAACCCTTTCGTGATAAGGTGGGCTATATAGAAGGTCTTTCTAACCACTTTGGCAATGTGATTGTCAAAGGAGAGATTGCTATCTACTTGGGTCCCCAAATCCCTAATTGCTTCTTCCGTACTTAATGGATTACCACCTATGTGGTAATTTGTGGGCACTTTGTTTTTCCCAAAGGGGACAACTATGCACTTTTTGGCATTTAGCTTTAGACCATGGCTCTGGCACCAGTTATCCGTCTCTGTGAGACCCTTTTGGAGGATGCTTGTGTCAATCGGCGAGTTGATTATGGCACCCAGTTTGCAGTCATCTGTGAACTTGGCCAGCCATAGTCCTCCCGTGTTAGTCTGTACCTCAGAGAAATATATACCGAACAAGAGAGGTCCCAGGACTGAGCCTTGTGGGAAGCCATTTGTAACTGATTTAGAGTCTGACATGGCACCTGCAATTCTGACCATGTGGGTTCTATCCCTGAGCCACTTTGCAACCCATCTTGTGACATAGGGGTTGATATTTAAGCTGATGAGCTTATTTATGATGCCTGAGTGGGGTATTGTGTCGAAGGCTTTTGCGAGGTCCAGGTAGGCTTTGTGGACTACTTTCCCTTCATCTCTGGCCTTGGTGACTGTTTCAAAGAAGTCGACCAGGTTCAAGAGGCAAGATCTGCCCTTAACAAAGCCAAATTGGGTAGGATCCAGTGTTTGGAGGTTCCCAATGTCTTTGGTTATGAGTTCCATGATGATATGCTCCATAGCTTTGCAGACCAGGCTAGTCCGACTTATAGGGCGATAGTTTCTGGGATCCGTTGTGGCACCACCTTTGTGGAGTGGGACCACTGTTGCTGTACCCCATTCCTTGGGTACATATCCTGTAGTAAGGCTAAGATTGAACAGTGACTTCATGTGAGGGTTCAGTTCTTCTTGGAGCTCATGTAAGATGCAGCCCGGGACACCGTCCGATCCCATTGATGCTGTGTTTTTTGCTTTGGAGAGGGAAGCTCTCACCTGTGCATCTGTGATGTCAGGGAGGCTACACTCTGTTGGGATAGACATTTGCTCTTTTGGGGGGGAAGGGGGGGTTTGCACTGAACCTGTCTGCCAGGATGTTGGCAGTGTCTGTGGGTTCAGTGTATTTTTTGTCATTTTGCACTAACTCAGAGCATATCTGGGAGTTGCCACCCAGGATCCTCACATAACTAAAGAAGGCCTTGTGATTATATTTAGTGTCTTGTGCAATTTTTCTTTTGAAGCTGGCCTTAGATGATTTTATGTGGGATCGTAGTTTCTTGCTAGTACTGATCAGAGATGCCTTCCCTTTTTGGGATTTTGCTCTATCATGTAGTAGATTCCTCCTTCTGTTGTATAGCTTATTTATGGCTGGGGTCCACCAGACAGGTCTCCTGCCTTTGGAGGAGTGAGTCTTGGTTTTATTTGGGATAGCACAATCCATGCATTCCTGTAGGTATCCATAGAATGCATTTGCAAAGGTTTCTGCGGTTTGGGCCGTATTTTCCATTGGCCTGGGGGCTTTGAAGGATTCCACCTCGGTTTTGAGAAGTGTGAAGTTTGCTTTTGAGAAGTTCTTCACCGTGGTTTCCTTGGCTGGGGGTGGGGGTGGGGATGGGGTATGGCTGTCCAGTGAGATTAATTTGTGGTCAGATCTTACCAATCAGGGGTATACCTCTGGTATGGAACATAGAGTCCCCATGTTGGTGATGATCAGGTCCAATATGTTTTCCCCTCTTGTGGGAGTGGTGACCAGTTGTTCCATAGCATTTGAGTTTATAAGTTCTAGGAACTGTTGGGAGAGGGTGTTGGGGCTTGAGTAGTGCTCCCAGTCTATGTTTGGATAGTTGAAGTCACCCAATATGATGGTCCAGTCCAGGTTAGGCAGTGCACAATGTTAAAAGATAGGAAACTCCTTGCAAACATGCACTCAGCGTGTGCACTCGCGTGTGCGTGGTGCTTCCCCAGGGCGGAAACAAAAAGGCAAAAGGAAGGATGTTAACCAAGGAGAACTAGCAGAGCTGCCGGGTAAAATATATCAGAATCAGCCAATTACACAGGCAGCAGACTAGCCCAGCCCAGCACTTTAAACTCTGCAAACAGCATTCCCCCCTGCTTTTCCCAAGAACTTTGCAACACTGCAGTATACAAAGAGGGAAAGCTTAAAAACCTTGTCAGACAAAATGTTTGGGGCTGCTCTTGCTATCATAAACCAACATGTACAAGGTGCTGAGGGTGGTGATGTTGTGAATGCTGCTGAGCAACCCACAGTGAGGAGATGGAGAAGAGTGTACAGACCCAGGGTAACCTACCAGGGGCTACATGAGCTGGAAATAGTGGAGCGCTATAGGGTGGACAGAGACCTCCTACAGCAAATTGTTGAGCTGTGCCGGCCAAGCTTCACACACAGAACCAACAGAGCAGAACCCATCCCAGTGGATACCAAGGTATGTGTTGGCCTAAGAATACTAGCTACAGGTACCTTCCAAATACCAACTGGTGATATGATGGGTATTTCACAGGCATCAGCATCCAGGGTACTCACCAGTTCCTGGATGCCATGTCAGCATATGTCGGTGACCACGTATATTTCCCCAATTCCTGTGAGGCATTGGCCAGCAATATGCGTCTTTTCCACCAAATAGCAGAATACCCTGAGGTAGTGGGAGCAATAGACTGCACGCACATACGCATCAAAGCACCACCCGGTGAGCGGGGTAGGGTCTACATCAACCGCAACGGCTTCCCCTCCATCAACTGCCAGGTCGTGTGCGATGCCCAGGGCATAATAATGAATGTGTGTGCTGGCTGCCCTGGAAGCTATCACGATTCCCACTTCTGGCATCTGACACAGCTGTACCAGAGATTTGCCAATGGGGGACATCCCTGATGGTCATCTCGTGGGGGATGCTGGATGCGCACTGGAGCCATGGCTGATGACACCCATCAGAAATGCACACACACCTGAACAAGAACTCCATAATGAGGCATACGCACAAACAAGAAACATAATTAAATGTGTGTTTGGGATGCTCAAGTCATGGTTCTGGTGCCTGGACACATCTGGTGGAGCCTTGCAGTACTCACCAACTACATGTACCCAAATTGTTATTGTATGTGTCATGCTACACAATATGATCCTGCAGAAACAGCTGCAGCAGGAACAGCATGGGGCAGGGCCAAACAGCCCCCCACCATTGCCAAGGCGTGCACAGGCACAGCGTGACTCTGAGGAGGAACAACCTGAGCCTGCCCCAGTAGGCAGAAGGAGGCGTGCCCAGTACGCCCTGGCCTTGGCAAAGAGGTAACACATAGCACATAACTCAGCAGGAACCCTGGAATTGACACCTCTTTCTGACTCACACATACATTAAAAGGGATGCCTAACTTTACACTACCTGTTTTCGAACATGTATAGAGAGTGTACTATGTGCATCTGACATAGGCAGCCCTGCAGCACCACCTGAGGCATGAGTGCCCTATTTTAAGCAATATAAAGCACTGCTAAGCAAATTTTACCAGTACTGAGCATATTTAAATACAATTGCGTGTAGCTGCGCACCGCACTAACCAGGGCAACATCGGACAAAGTCGGGTAAACACACTCACACCTGTTTTACTGTTCATTAACCAGTCAGGTCTGCTCAGCAGGAAAATAAAAAGCAGCGACAGGGCTCGAACTCAGGTTACTGTGCACTATAGTCACAGTACTGAACCACTAAGCCATGACAGCATTTCACTGGCACAGACACAACTTAAGTCACTCACACATGCCAGTTGGGGGGGGTCACATACCTAACAGTCGCAGCCAGCAGGACAGTTGTAGACAAACACAAACAAATGCTGTATCATGAGTAACCTCCCCCCAGACCTATGCAGACCGATAACAGCAGGCCAAGCAGTGTGATGTGGGTTGGGCAGGCTATGAAGTCACAGACTAATATGAGTGCAATTGGAAGCTAAGGTCTGTAGTACAGTGGTATGCCTCAAGCCAGTATGATAGGTAACCGTACAGACTTGAAATGGAGTACCTGACATAGCAGTGCAGGCCTAGCAAATGTGTATAAGTGTCAGGTGTACCCCTCATCCTATGTACACCCACAGTAACAATCATGTGTGCACTCCCAGGTAGAAATGTACAAATAGCTGCCCCCCCTGTATGTAGAAATGTTGATAAGTCTATGCAAATTGACTCATGGAAGCCCTGCAGGCACAGCGTGCTTCCTGTCGATGTACAACACAAAGGTGAGCCCTGAAGTAAAAACCAACTTGTAATTTTCACACACACACACACATATATGTATATATATATATATATATATATATATATATATATATATATATATATATGCCCATAGTGGGCATGCTCACAACACACTTAAACAAATTTAGCAGATGTCAGTCAACAACATATTGAAAGGTCATACTGGGCATGCTCACACACTTGGGCCATGTCTGAGTATAGCAGTGGGCCACACATATCTGGCAGTTGCAATTCTTACTCCAGACACATGTCACTATTCACCAATCCTGCCTTGCGCATACAGTGATATGAAAACAGACCCATATAATATATTGGACCCCTGTCATAAACTATGTAATACAAGTACTTAAGTTGTTCAGAGAAAGTGAAAATCCAAAGAAGATCAGTAAATCTCCGATCAATATCATCAAACAATGAGCACTCCTAACATTATCCTAGCCATGTTCGGGCAAAAATATTGCCAAAGAGTCCATAGAGAACCATGAAGCTTTCTTTAGCTTTGTCATAAATATCAATGTAAACTCATATATGTTCTGAGTCAGTGCAAAGTGTAAATGAATACATGTACATGACTGATTTTGCCAACTTCTTGTCAGACAGGTTCATACATATTTACCCCCCTCTCACTGACAAAAGGGCCCATTACCATACCTGGAGATTGTGAAAAAACAGAAATCACATATACAATGGTTAAACAGCTCGATCCAAACCTAAAAACATGGTGTCTATGGGATGACATGGTGTCCCTGGCTGTGTCATATGTGAACTCCAAAACAAACAGACCCTGCACCTGAACAGTCTGAGGCTCACCCTCTGTACAGGATATGAAACTGTTGAATGGGTTACAGCTATGATTGACACACTCCACAAGTGTTGGTGCACAACAGACCATGGGAACTATTGTCTTATAAACCTAATAAGCCTGATCTGCAAGGCTATGGAGTCTATCATTATGGAACTCATAAACAGAGCTATTGGGAGCCTACAAACACCCAACCCTACCCATTTTGGTTTGGTCAGGGGAAGATCATGGTCCCTAAACCTGCTAGACAGTTTTCAAGACAGTTACCCAGGACATACATCAATGAAATGAGATCCACACGGCCTACATAGACCTTGAAGAGCCCTTTTCCAGCATCCCACACACACGTCTTATCCACAAAATCAACAACCTGTGCATAAACACGTATGTCATCTGATGGATTGCCAACTTGGGGCACAGATAGATCCCACAAGGTAATAATTGTGGTCTCCCTGTTGGACTGTAAGCTGGTAACAACTGCTGTCCCCCATGGCTCAGTCCTGGGACCCCTTCTGTCTGGTGTATACTTTTCAGAAATACAGTCAAACACACGACGGTTATGGTTAGCAAAGTTTGTGGATGACTGCAAAAAGGTTGTCATAATTGATGTTCGGGACAACAGAGACATCCTTAAAAAGGGTCTCAGTCAGACAGATGTGGTGTCAAAATGATGGCCTTGAGCTACAGTCATACAAATACCACATAGGTGCCAACACCCTAAATATGGAGGTAATAAGGGATCTATGGGCACGTGGATAGTCATCTCTACTTCCAGAAACACATTCACAAAGTGGTTAGAAAATCATGCTATGTGTTCCCACAAATTGCCAAAGTCTGTGCATGTAGGTCAAAGGAGGTTCCCTCTACTCATCAATCATCAGACCCATCAGGGAGTACCACGGCACACTTGCGATGAATCTGACTAGGCACCTTCAGCAGCTGAAAAGACCACTGAAGTACCTCAACAGGAGGATTACTGGCCTCAAACAGTTGCCCCATGCAACAAGACTGAAGTAACTCAATCTGTACTCTGTTGCATACTGTCTACTCAGGCGATCTCTGCCCAACAGACTGGTCCATGTCCAATGCAAAACTGATGTACATGCTCTATCTGAAGTAAACGCAAGCTCACTGTGCCACATGCTCTAGGGATGTAATCATCGCAACAATAAATAGAACATGTTGGAGGGATACATTACTAACTCACTGGCGTCCCTTGCTTTGGAACAGGCTCCCAACCTACATTAAGCTGAGTCCCTCACTGACACTTTTCCAGAGGAGCCTTGATGAGTGTATGTGAAACTGAACTGTCACACCATGGATCACTTCATCAGCTCTACTACACAGAGGCATAGGGAACTAACCCCATGTGTGGTGATAGCTGCACACTCTGGCCATGCTAATATATGCCTTCAGGCAGATAGCCTATTACCTACCTATGTACCTATATATATATATATATATATATATATATATATATATGTGTGTGTGTGTGTAGGGGGAACACAGTATAATAAGCCAAAGATGGATGGGCAATGAAATAAACAGCGTTTTCGCTACAACACCAAAGTAGCTACTTCAGAGGCTAAGAACACAGAAAAAAGGCGCCAATTACATTTATAGCATTGTCAACCTCATTCTAATCAGCTGTAACAAGGAATACATCACTTCCTTAGATTTGAATGTGTTTAAGACAACACGCACTTGATCAAAAGCATAACAGCTAGCCTTTTAAATAAAAACTGCAAATACACTTAATTTATAAAAAATATATATATGAATATATTACTGATAGGAAATTTAGGGAGCGCATATACCAACACAGTTATGCTATTAGGAATAATAAAAGTGAGAACGCCCTTGCCAAACATGTAGAATCTAACCCTGGACACAATTTTGTATTCATGGGTATTGACTGTATGCATAGATCTGTCAGGGGCGGACCTACCTCTCTTTTACTAGAGATTTTAGAACTGGAATGGCAACTTAAGCTAGATGCCTTTAACATTCCAGGACTAAACGAGAGTTGTAATATAGCCCCTGTTTTGAAATACAGATTTTTCTTACGCTAACAACAGACATGTATTTTTTGTGCATGTAAAAAATTTTTTTACGGTTATTATAATAACCTGTCACACAATTTTATATATCTTATATATGAAACATTCCTTTTCAGAAATTTATTTCAGCATAGATTTTAGTTTGTCAGTAATATATTCATATATATATTTTTTATATTTTTTATAAATTAAGTGTATTTGCAGTTTTTATTTAAAAGGCTAGCTGTTATGCTTTTGATCAAGTGTGTGTTGTCTTAAACACATTCAAATCTAAGGAAGTGATGTATTCCTTGTTACAGCTGATTAGAATGAGGTTGACAATGCTATAAATGTAATTGGCGCCTTTTTTCTGTGTTCTTAGCCTCTGAAGAAGCTACTTTGGTGTTGTAGCGAAAACACTGTTTATTTCATTGTTATAATAAAATTGCGTTAAGGCTCCGGAGACTTGTTTGACTGCCAGGCACTTTCATCTGTTTTCTGAAGTTTGTTCACACTCTATTTTCGCAAGTTTGTAAAGATGGATGGGCAGAGATGTGTGTAAGAGGGTAACCATGACAGGGAGCCATCCAGGACTGTCCCACCCAGCACACATCCCAATGGTGCAAAAGACATGTGTACATCTCACCCACTGTACATAATAGCCACCAATATCTGTAAGCATTACAGTGTATGTGGTGCATGTGCCTGCTGTACAATATGACTGTATAATGAAGTATACATCTACTATCTGTAGACATGTACCTGTCACATAGGTTCATAGGTATGTAGTAGACTATCTTCACGAAGGCATATATTAGCCTAGGCAAGTTGTGCAGCTTTCACCACCCCATTGGTTAGTTTCCTAAGCATTAGTTCTAATAGTTTGTACCCTAAGCCCCTTTCTAGTGTGGCTGCTGATGTGATGCCTGGCGTGAATTGTCTTTTCCCATCCACTCATCAAGGTTCCTATTGAAGATTGTCAGTGAGGGGCTCTGATGTGCATTGGGACTCGTTCCACAGTAAGGCAAGTGTCTGGGATGGTACTCTATCCCACCAGCATGTTGTATTCATTGTTGTGATGAGGTTCATATCCCTGGATTGTGTAGTGCGACTCAATTTTGTTATCCTTAGATGGAGCATGTTCAACAGTTGTGTTGAACATGGCTCTGTATGTTAGGCAGTGTGCGCCTCTGAGTAGGCAGTGCGCAACTGAGAACAGGTTTAGTTTTGCTAGTTGTGTTGCATAACACAACTGTTTGAGGTCAGTAGTCCTCTTGGTAAGGTACCTCTGTGGTCTCTCCAGCTGCTGGATATGCTTAGTCGAGTACATCCAAAATGGTGCATTGTACTCAATGATGGGTCTGATGACTTAGGAGTAGAGGGCCACCACTACCTCTTTTGATCCTGATGCAAACCCTTTGTTGATTAGGTGGGCCACATAGGATTTCCTAATCACTTTGGCAACATGGTTATCAAAGGAAAGATGACTATTTACTTGTGTCCCCAGATCCCGTATTACCTTGTCAGTTTTTAGGGGGTAACACCTAATGTAGTAGTTTGTAGGTACTTTGTTTTCCCCAAAGGGGATTACTATGTATTCCTTCACATTGAGCTTGAGGCCATGATTCTGACACCACACATCTGTCTCATAGACTCCCTTCTGGAGAATATTTGTGTCATCCGGAGAATCTGTTATGTCAAACACTTTCCAGTTCCCAGAAAACTTAATCAACCACAACCCTCTTGTCTTGGCATGTACTTTTGAAAAGTTTATACCAAACAGGAGGGGCCCCAGGACTGAACCTTGGGGGACACCAGTTGTTACCGGTTAAGAGTCTGACATGTAGCCAACAACTCTTAATTTGTGGGATCTATTTGTGAGCCAGTTTGCAATCCATATTGTGATGTATGGATTTATGCCCAGGTTGGTGAGTTCATCTATGATACCTGACTGGGGAATGGTGTCAAAGGCCTTAGCGAGGTATAGGTAGGCTGTGTGGAGCTCCTTTCAATCATCTGTAGCCTGGGTAACTCTCTCAAAGAAATCCACCCAGTTCAAGAGGCATGATCTGCATTTGACGAAGCCAAACTGGGTGTGCTCAACTGTGCAAAGGTTCCCAATGTCTTTATTGTTGAGTTCCATTATGATTGGCTCCATTGCCTTGCAGATCAGACTCATCAGGCTCATAGAGCATGAATGCCAAGGGTCTTTTGTGGCCCCACCCCTGCAGAGTGGGAAGAATGTTGCTGTGCAACATTCTATGGGTACATATCCTGTAGAGAGGATGTCGAGAGAGGTGTAGGTATCCTTGATGAATATGGATACATCCCCACCCTATGTGCTATGATCCAGGTTCTGAAGCTGGAAGGTATGGAATGAGTAGTATCCTGGTAGTGCTGGTGTGCTCTCTGGAGCCTTGAACTAGGTTTCTGTTACTGCACAGATATCAATATTCTCCATACTGAGAAGTGGAGGCTGAGACTTCTGGCAGTGAGTAGCATTTAGCTCACTTTGTGGTTATTTGTGTTGGTTATGGGGTTTGGTTTGTCCTGAGTGACCAGTGTTCCACACCTGAAGTCAACAACTCATTGGTCTGATCCAACCATAAGCTACATATCCACATTCTGCCCCCACCCCCCATTAAGGAAACCATGTTAAAAAAATTCTACAAAGCCAACTTCATGCTTTGTAAGACAGAAGTGGTGAACTTCATGACACCCATGCAGATGGACAATACAGTTACAACTACTGAATCCTACACAATTGCACTTTATACGCACTTACATGAGTGCATGGAGCATGCTATCCCAAACAGAACCAAGACACTATCCTCCAAAAAAAGGAAGGCAATCTGGTGGTCCCCTGTCATAAACTAACTGTACAACAGAAGGAAGAAACTGTTGCAAAAGAGAGTAAAATCCCAAGAGTGGAGGAGCTCCCTGGTCAGCCTCGGTAAGAAGCTGCGATCCGTGATAAAATCCTCCAAAGCTAGTTTCGAAACCAAAATCACCACTGATTCTAAAGACATCCACAAAGCATTCTATAGCTATGTCAAGAATCTCAATGGCAACACTCAGATCTGCTCTGAGTTACAGCACAATGACACTAAATATACAGACCCAACTGATATTGCCAACATCCTGGCAGATAGGTTCAGTGCTAACTTTACCCCCCCCCCACCTCTCACCCATTAAAGAGCCCATCTCTATACCAGAAGAATGTAAAGTTCCTGTAATCACGGCTGCACAGGTAAAAACTACACTCTCCAAAGCCAGGAACACAGCATCCATGGGACCAGACAACATTCCAGGCTGAGTTCTACATGAACTACAAAAAGAACTGGCACCACACCTAAGTACCATGCTCAATCATAGCCTCACCTCAGGCTTTGTGCCTGCTGAATGGCGCACAGCAACGGTTATCCCACTACACAAGGGGGGAGCCACCACAGACCCCGGGAACTAGTGCCCCATTAGCCTGATGAGCCTGGTCTGCAAGGCCATGGAACGTATCATCATGGAACTTATAAACAAAGACATTGGTAATCTCAAAACTCTGGACCCCAGCCAGTTCGGGTTTGTAAAAGGCAGATCATGTCTCCTAAACCTGATAGACTTCTTTGAAGTAGTTACCAAAGCCATAGACAAGGGTAAGGTGGTTCACGCAGCCTATCTAGATCTTGCCAAGGCTTTCTACACCATCCCCCACTCTGGAATTACAGATAAACTCAATAAACTAGGTATAAATCCCTATGTCACAAGATGGGTTGCCAACTGGCTCACTGACAGAACCCACACTGTGAAAGTAGCAGACTCCAAATCCGACTTCAGACCAGTGACAAGTGGAGTACCACAGAGTTCAGTCCTGGGTCCTGTCCTGTTTTGTATCTACTTCCCTGAAGTACAGGCTAACATAGAAGGTCTTTGGCTAATAAAGTTTGCAGATGACTGCAAACTAGGAGCCATAATTGAAACTACTAACGATGTGGACAATCCTACAAAAGGGCCTCACTGAGACAGATGCCTGGTGTCAAAGCCATACCCTCAAGCTCAATGCCAAAAAGTCAAAAAGTGCATTGTCATCCCCTTTGGTAAAAACTCTGTACCCATGAACTACAACATAGGCAGTAGTATACTTAACACCGAAAGTGTGATGAGACCTTGGGACACAGGTGGACAGTAGTCTCTCCTTTGATAATCACATCACCACAGTAGTCAGGAAATCCTTCTACGTGGCACACCTCATCACAAAAGGCTTCTCATGCAGAAAAAGAGGTCATTGTTCCCCTCTATTCATCGCATCTATTATAGAGTACAATGCCCCTTTTGGCATATACCTCACAAGACATCTACAACAATTGGAAAGGCCGCAGAAATACCTCACAAAGAGGATTACCAGCCTCAAACACATGCCCTACACAGACCATCTCAAAAAACTCCAGCATTACTCCGTCGCATATCGCCTTCTCAGAGGTGATCTCTGCCTAACATACAAAGCTATGTCAAACCCAGAGCTGGTGGACATGCTCCACTTAAAGAAATCCCAATCCCTCTGAGCTACATGCTCTAGGGACCTAAACTTTGTCATCACAATAAACAGAACATGCCAGAGGGATAGATTTCTGTTTCCCATAATCCAGAATAAACTACCTATCTATATCAAACAAAGCTCCTCATTAGCACTCTTCATGAAAAATCTTGATGATTGGATAGGAAATAGGAAATTTACCCTGGGATCACTTCTTTGTCTCTTCTCGACAGTGGCACAGGAAAATACATTTCTTGGATGGCAAAAGCCAGGGTACCTTTTTGACTTGGCTTGTATAGGCCCTAGAGCCAATAGCCTAGTACCTACCTATGAACGTTTGAGCCTTGCCTAAAAAAGGTAATATGGGGACAGCAAGAGCCTTGGCCAGTATTCATAAGCATAGGGGCGACAGGTGCAAACCATCTGTAGCAAAGCAACGAGGCTTGTCTATCATGTCATCACAGGCAGACAGAGACTGGATCCCTTTTGAATGACACCAGAAGCTCAGCCAATTGTTGAAGTTTATCATCTTTCTGTTATATTGCAGTGTCATGTAGATGAAGGTAAGATTTTACTCAAGGTCAGGGTCATACCAGCCTGGGCTACATGTTCATAGAGCTACTATATATCTCTTGTCATGCCCTGGGAGGTATGTCTCAGATCATTCACACTGACATGTAACAAAGAACATGTCATATATGTACCTGTTCTGGAGTGATGTAAGTGCTTGTGTTATGTGGCTGATCATAGCACCTGACAGACAACTGACAGTACCCTTCCCCTTGTCTAGCCGAGTGAGTGGAACATCTGTGTGCCTGACTATGGAGTCACCTATTACTAGTGTGTTGGGTATCTTAACAAGAATGCAAGAAAAGCTGGAGAATGCGGGCATCGATCCCGCTACCTCTCGCATGCTAAGCGAGCGCTCTACCATTTGAGCTAATTCCCCTCTGTAAAAATAGGTTCATAGGTTAGTACTAGGCTAATTGCTCTTGCGAGCCATTTTAAGCCTAGCTAGTTATCCCCTGTGAGATTCAAACCCTGTATCTTGTGTTTGTAAGGCAAACACCTTAACCATTAGGCCACCCTCCCAACCCTTGCCTTAGGGCCTGTTGTGAGGCACACTGCTTTGGTGTATTATGTGTTTTCTGGCGTGTGCCTGGAGTGCATGTTGCTTGATTGTCTGCTTAGGAGGACACACTCTCTTTTTCAGATTAATATTTGTATTCTCCGAGTATGGTAATGTGTATTTGTGTGTGTTTTGATGGTGCTTATATTGTAGGTCTATGTGAGACTGTTGGTGGTGTGGTTGTATGACCCTACTCCTCTTGACTGTATTGTCCAGTATTGGGTTGACCGAGCTTAGCCACCGGTTTGACCCTGTGTGTGCCAGCATGTGGTGCATCAACCCATATATGATATGGTCATGGCCTATGCATACAATACACCTAGTATGATAAGCCTGCTGAGGTTAGCAAATGTGAAAAAAACCTTTGGGCAAACTGTCAGCAAGTAATGTCTGTATTGCACCCTGTAACTCCATATTGCTTGCTGAAGTGTAAAGACGTACTTAGTTTGGATTAAGAACCCCACACTTGCCAACTCTGTGTGTGTGTCTGTCTGTCTGTCTGTCCCTGGGGAGAGCACAACCTTTTTGGAGACTACTCACACCCCTTAAAAGTGGTATACTCATCTTTGTCAAGTCTGATGATGTCACTATCCTACAAATATACCTGTGAAAAGGTGAAATCCCAGTCATGTGGATAGCGCGTCATGTAAATGCGTACTGTTGTAGTATCATACTGTAGTTAGGTAGGGGTTTGATTCCTGCACTTGCCAACTGTGTGTGTGTGTGTGTCTCCCTGGGGAGGAACAACCTTTTTGGAGACTACTCACACCCCTTGAAAGTGTTATGCTCATCTTTGTCAAGTCTGATGATGTCACCATCCTACAAATATACCTGTGGAAAGGTGAAATTCCAGTCATGTGTATAGCGCGTCATGTAAATGCGTACTGCTGTAGTATCATAATGTAATTAGGAAGGGGTTTGATTTCTGCACTTGCTAACTGTGTGTGTGTGTCTCCCTGGGGAGAGCAACCTTTTTGGAGACTATTCACACCCCGTAAAAGTGGTATACTCCTCTTTGTCAAGTCTGATGATGTCACCATCCTACAAGTATACCTGTGGAAAGGTGAAATCCCAGTAATGTGTATAGCGCGTTGTGTAAATGCATACTGCTATAGTATCATAATGTAGTTAGGTAGGGGTTTGATTCCTGCACTTGCCAACTGTGTGTGTGTGTATGTGTGTCTCCCTGGGAGGAGGAATCTTTTTGAAGACTACTTGCACCCCTTAAAAGTGGTATACTCATCTTTGTCAAGTCTGATGATGTCACCATCCCACAAATATACCTGTGGAAAGGTGAAATCCCAGTAATGTGTATAGCACGTCGTGTAAATGTGTACTGCTGTAGTATCATAATGTAGTTAGGAAGGAGTTTGAATCTCACACTTGTTGACTTGTGTGTGTGTGTGTGTGTGTGTGTGTGTGTGTGTGTGTGTGTGTGTGAGACTTTGTGATACCGTTGGTCAGTGTGGAGTGGGTTTTGATTTTTCTAGTGTATAACATATCACAATGACAACTGTATGTGCATTACACATATAAGGTAGCTGTGGGGCAAAGCCATATACATACATGTGACCTAAATTATTTCATAGGTGGGTACTCTGCTTTCTCCATGAAAGCATCTATCTTTGCCAGAGTGTGCTGGCGCTTTCCAGACCTTAGGTCACTTCTGTATGCTCGTGACAAGCTTAGCCACTGCAGTGATCCCTGGGCTACGTCTTCTATTTCACATCCACTCATCACGGTTTTTATTGAAGAGCGTGAGTGAGGGTTTATGCTTCAGGTATATCTGAATCCTGTTCCAAAGCAAGCAAAGTCTCGCAAAGATGACTAATCATTATAGGTGTGCAACAACCTCTGTGGATCTGCATGCAAACTCTTTATTGCTTATGTGCTCCACAGAGAGATGACTAAACACATGGCTTTATCTATACATTAGTACTTGTTCCACATTTTGGTGGCTGCTGCCTATGTGGTACTCTGGGGATACTTTGTTTTCTAAAAGTGGATAACTATGCTTTCTTTGGCTTATAGCTTTACAGCATGAGTTTGACACCAGGTATCTGTCTCTATGATATAGCCCACAGTATGCATCAAACTTGGGCAGACATATCCCTACTGTGTTTGCTTGTACCTAAGAAAGCTATATGCCAAACAGGAGTGGTCCCAGGACTGAGTGCAGGTGAATACCACTTGTTACTGGCATATAATTTTACATGGAGGCTGCAAATGTTACTGTGTCCTACATCTGTGTGTCAGTTGTCAGTCCATCATCTAACAATCGTTTATGGTCAGTCTGTTGAGGTACCAGAATGTGGGATGGGTATGAATTGCTGGTGAGCTATAGTTTGGCTGTGTGGATCTCCCCTTCCTCACCTATAGCCTTGTTAACTGGCTTGAATTCTACTAGGTGTAGGAGCCATGATCTGGCCTTTAGAGAACCTAAGTGGGTATGGTGCAGTGTTTGCTGGTTCATAATGTCTCTGTTAATGAGTTCCAAAATGCTGTGCTCCATAGCCTTCCAGATAACATTTGTCTGGCATATAGGGTGAGAGTTTCCAGGATCTGTTGTAGTTCTCCCCTTAATCAATTTATGTTAACATTTGCACTGGGTGTGACAGAGGTGGACAGGATTATGAATAAGTATATTAGAGGGTCAGCCCAGGTTTGAAAGTTAGTAGACCAAGCCAGATAGGCAGGATTAAGTTGGTTTGTACATGTGCTGAGGAGGGATGCAGTGTATATGGTGAAATAGATGCTAAGGATGAAGCCGCCAGGTAACAGGAAAAGAGGAATGGCTAAGATGAGGTTTATGGCTGTGATGAGAGATGACATGCAGGTGGATGGTGTGACAGCACAAGGTGCAGAGGGCAGGAAGAAATGGAAACAGACGATCTACTGTACCAACCCCTAATGGGAGCATCTGAAAGGAGAAGAAGAAGACATTGTAGCTCAGCCCTTGTGGACTCTGTATAGAGGCTGCATCTGGACAGAGTGTTTAGGTGAGTGGTGACTTCATATGTCAGCTTGTGTATGACACAGCAAGGGACACTGTCCAGTGCCATTGCCACTGTGGTTTGGACTTTGGTAAAGAGATGTTTTAACTAGAGATCATCAGGTTTTACATTCTTCAGGTCTGGAAATGTGGCCCTTGTGTAACGACAGGGTGGTGAAATCTGCATTCAAACTGTCTGACAAGAAATTGGTAATGTCAGTCAGATAAGTATACTTTGTGACCATTTACATTAACTGTGACCCAATCTGAGATTTCCCCTGTAGATTATAAACAACACTAAGAAAGCTTTAGTGTTGTATTTGGAATCCTTGCCATTTTGTATTTTGAAGCTTGCCTTGTATGTTTAATGAGGACTTGCATTTTCCCAATGATACTGACCAGAGAGGTTATCCCTTCTTGGTATGTAACTCTTTTTTGTACAACTTCACACCTTCTATTAAATATTTAGTGTATGGCAGGGGTCCATGAGACTAATGCACTTTTACTGTATAAGTGAGAATTTCTTGTGTTTGTGATAACATGTTCCATGCAACCCTGTAAGGTGAACAGTGTGCATTACTAAAGGCTTATGCAGCTAGGACAGTGTTAACCTTAGTAATGCAAACCAATGACAGCAACAACAGCATCACCCACAGCAAAGTGTCAACCCGTGTCATACACACACATGCGTACTCAAATTCCAAAATGTGTGTAGTACAATGCATACTGGCCAACAACAGAAACTGTGGATGTTAACACTGGTGAATACAGGGCATGTCACCCTGCCCATGTGTCCAATATGCATGTACATGCAGACAGTGCACCTCCACCATGGTCATAAATGGACACCTGCAAACTTGTGTTGCACACACCCCACACTTACTGTCCACTGTATAACGCATGCTGACACAACTACCCACATCAGCCAAGTGGCATATGGGCAAACAAAACACAATTGGAATAAACACTGGTAAAAACAATACAACATTGCTAATTACAGCTTTAATGCATCATGCCTGCTCAGCTACACCTTCAAGGATATCATTACACTTTACTGCTGACAGCATCCTACACATCCAACCATTGCTAATCTTTATTAAAGTCACCCTGTGCATCAGCACCATGTTATCCTGTTCCTGCATCAATATTACAGATGACAGGAGGTGGCACAGGTTTCATTATATGCACAGGGTGTGTTGTTGGTTTGCCAGAGGCCTACATTGAGCCATACAATCGACATGTGTGTGGGTGAGGGCCATGAGTACTGTTAAGGGGCAATGTTGATGTCATGTGTGGGTATGTGTTTGCCCTAGGTTTCTGGTTTATGTGTGTGTGTCTGCATGCACACAGTTCCACCATGTGTCTGCCATATACGGGGATTTGTGAGACAGCTACAGACTGTACCTGGCAGGCTTTACAGATCACTGTCTCTGGCCACGGATACAGAACCTGTGCCTGGCAGGGGTGCTACAGACAGTATCGGGTACTAATCCAGATTGGGTACTATCCGAAGAGGTTGACATATGTCCACTGGATCCACTGGCCAGAGCCACTTGCACGTGGTCTGCTAGAAAGGTCTATAAACAGCCCCCCAACATTGCTGGGGCTGGTACTGGCACTACAGGAGCAGATGTGAGCAGATGTGACTTGCTGGACATCCACGGTGACCTCCAGCTGGTGATGTTGCTGGCATATGTCCACGTCCACATCTCAACCCAACATCTATCAATGACCTCAGTATAGTTACGTATGGCACCTGCTAGGTCATGGATACTGTCATTTACAGCAGTGTAATGAGCCCTCTGTGCCCTTTGCTCCTGTCTGCTGTACCGCTCCATTCGTGTCTGTGCCTCCATGACAGCCTGGAACATGCGTGTGGTACAAAGAGGTGTGGCATGTCTGCCAGGGGCATGATGACCAGCAGTTATCTGATGAGAACCCCTGGGCATCTGCCTGTTTGGTACCATTCCAGACATCTGGCTATGGCTGCTGTGTCCTGATACATGTGCCATAGATACCACACTGTCCTGGCCAGTGCCAACTGTACACTGTCCCTCAGCTGAGAGCAATGGTGATGGATGTACAGGCAGTATGTGTGCATGGATGGGGTGGAGACTTGTGTACTATCAATTGGTGGCCCAACAGCAGGCCCTGACAAACCTGCCTGTGCCTCAATAACACCTATCCTCATCACTGTCTGGCTCAGTGACATCAGGTTCCCTGCTGTACTGAACCAGCCCCACCTTGCCACCTGTGAGAGGAAAACAGGAAACACACTTTAAGACTTGAACATGACTTCAGACCACATGCGCACACACAAAACTACACTCCTCCCAAAAACAGACACACACGTCACCAACAATCACAGAACATGCACAATAGCAGGTGATGGTGGGGTACAGTATCACAAGCAAAACAGTCATATCACACATGTCAGCATGCAGGACATGTGTTGCTCAACAGCATGCATGCAAGTGTAGTCAGTTCTTGTTACTAACAACATATATGGCTTTGATGCATGTGTTTTGTTAGGTGATGGCCCTCCCCCTGGAAGACAATGCATACATTGACACAACATTGCTGTGCAGGTATTCATAACCCTGTGATGTACTGTGCACCATAACTCACAGGTGTACATACCATTGCTGGATGTGTATATGTGTATCAGATGGGTATCCAATGCTGATTACAGCCTCTGTGTCTTTAGCAAATAATTGTGGACACATTTTTAGCACATGCATGATGAGTATTCACACAACATCATCAGTGGTGGATGGATAATTGATGGAATACCATTCGGCCACATACCCAATGTAGGGTACTTATGGTGAGTGTAGATTATATAGTGGACATGCCAGTCTCATCCATGACATGGCATGCTAAAACACAACTGCATATTTAAACACTACACATACCCAATATGTGTCATATGACCTAGCCACTCAATATCATCACAAGACATATATGTGTCAGTTGTGCAAATGGTGATTGGTATGCATACTGTTTAGAGGTGCATATGTGTGCACACACGCATCATTATGGTGTGTAGCAATGACAGCTATGTGTAGTACTGTGGTTACAAGAACTGGATTGGGTGTAGTACCATAGGCCATCATCATGAAGCATCAGGTGGTCACTCAAGGCTACAAATGTTTCACAAACCAGCACTAATCATGCTGTGCCGGAACTGTACTACCTTGGCTAAATTCACCATTTCACAACCAGTTGTTACATGAGTTTGTAAGGAGCATTCCCTGACATGAATGTGTAGTGTGTTGCAGAGTGTTTAAATGCCCCAGGATAGGCCCCTACCCCTCACGTATATTATGTGTAATGTTTGGATGAGATTTTGGATACTGGAGTGTGTCTTTACAGATGATTTGGGAATCCTTTATGTGTAGCATGTTAAAATGCTTCGTGTATGACATAGATGTGTATGTTATGTGCATGTTGAGTATCAACTGTGCCTATCCAATGGTCACTACAGTCTAGCCACATTTGTTTGAGATGGTCTGGGTATTGCATGTGTTTGAGGCAGCTAATCACATTAGTGAGATGTGCGTGCTCTTACACCAAACATGCACAGCATGCATTATGGGTAGGTGTGTTACATGTGTACATGCCCTACACCTTAACTGTGACATGCACTTTTTATTTACAATAATAAATGTAGAACACACTCACCAGCATCTGCCTTGATGTCACCCCAAAGGGACCTACATAGAGATGAGACAGTTTGTCAATGGCCACAACTGTGGCATTGCTACTGTGTGTTTGCAATCTTACAGTACAACAACAGTTTACAGTCACAGGGCTACAGATTATGTTCCAAATGATCAGTATTGCACAACAACAACAGGCTCCACATCTTTGAACGACACACTCCACATCTCATATATGCATGATCTACCAATACAGATAGCAGTAGTCTACAGATATGCCATGTTACCTGCATGCTGTTTGTGTGCTTGCTGGGTGGCTCCAACCTCCATCACGGTGTATGTCTGCTGCTGTTGTTGGGCAGGTGCCACCAGGCTCATGAGCAGCTCCTCCACTCTGGTGAGAGTGGGATGGGTATTACCACCCCCTGTTGCAAGCCGTCTACGCACATTAATGGCACGCTGACGGACATGTCTGAGAAGATCACTGCAGTGGTGGCGTACCTGCTCATATGTCTGGTTATGCAGGCCAACCTCATTGACCCTGCGGACAACATCTTGCCACATTGCAGTACGCTCCTGCTGGTGCTGGCGGGTTCGTGAGAACATGAGACAGTAGTGCTGAATCATACTGCTAGTAATAATATCATCTTCAGCACTGCTGTAACTCTGGTTCCTGTGGTGGGCCATGATCCCTGGCAGACATAAATACAAAAATATGTCTGAGCAAGTCATATGGCACATTTAACATTATACAGTACAGATATCACTGAACTGCCATATATAGCAACCTATAAGCTAACTGAGAGTGAAACACTGTAACTACCACTTATCACTGCTCACCCTACAACTGCTTGAAAGTGCCTTGCTCACTCTCTATCTAATGAACCATGTTCTGCACAACAACAAAATAAAATCACTATATAAGACTATACAAGAGTACCTGGCACACTGTATGCAAAACTATGCACCACCTAGCCACAGCAGATATACATCAAGCTGATGTGTAAAGAAATATATCATCCATCACAATCAGTGTAAGGTCCAGTAAATGTATTACTATTATACAACACAACTTGTTAATACCAAACCCGTGGCCAAAATATGTGCACAATTTGGAATATAGGTCACGTACTGCTGTAGTACACTATGAATGTTGCTAGATACGCAGTTATATGTATTACCGCACATATATCAAAGGATATGTTACAGACATACCCACACACACATCAGACATAATTACAGGACACAAAGGTATGACAACCCAGATAAGCTTTCAGTGTGTACTATACAGTACTGTGTGTCAGTACTTACAAAACCTTAATCTTGAGAAATGTAATCTGTGATGAATACAGGGACCACACAAAACAGTGGATGCAAGCAATGTGGACATGCACCATACTTTGTTGTACAGGCCCAGAGCTTCAATTAGTACTACAGTACACACAGGATTTGCATTCAACATCGGTACCAATCAATAATCATTGATGTAGTGCTTTAGCCTCCAATGACACACCCTAGTTAAAAACCAAGGGACTTAATCACACTGTATGCAATAGCACTTGTTCTGCCTAGCAACAGAATACACAGCTTTTGCTAGGATCAAAGACCCATAATACCATAACATAAACAGTTTCCCACTAAGCTATCCCACAGATGCATATCTTTGATGTATTCACAAACATATTGACCATCACAGTCAGTCAACAGTACAGAGAATCTATTGCAACAAGTAGATGTAGGTGTGTATGAGTATATATATATATATATATATATATATATATAATGTGTGTATACATATACATATCCATTTGTCTACATATACATATATATATGTAGGCACATATACATTTCACCTTTCATAGTGAGAATATCAGTTATACAAAGGATGTAAGGTGTACAGTAATGTAATAAAATCGCACAGTCTTGGGTTGAATGCATTGAAGGTGTTCACAGCCCAGGTAGCTTTAGCAAGCCTTACTGGCTTCAACATTGCAAACTGAACAAACCACCCACAGTGTTTAACCACCACATGTCATATACCAGCACTGTATGCTGCCTTGTTTGTCACACACTAAAACCTACATACAAATATGCACATACTAACCTTCACCAACATATATATCTCCCACCTTCGCAAACAGTTGCAATATGTCCCCTGCTCTATGCACATATACAGATGTGAATATATATATATATATATATATGACACGTATATTTCTCCGTATGTACACACACATGGTCCACACTGTTGTAAGTCCCTGGACCTCACAGCTGAACTGTTGGGCCTTGCTGCAACACAAACAGGTGTCACATATGAACACAGACTAACACTAGGGGTTATATATGGCAACAGATGCTAGATAAGCATACTAGAATACTATAGTAGTTGCCAATGCTAAGCTACACTTTAATATGACTATCATGCATGTGTTGTTCTGTCACACCCATGTTAATATAATGTCAGCGCTAATCCCCCCAACAGCCATTGGCCACACTACTGTACAGAACACAAATAACATGGATTAGCTCTTTGACATTTAATGCTGAGCTACACATTTCACAGGTATGTCCCACTGCCCACAGGTACACACAGTATTGTCCATAGCAGTAGTTAAGCAGAACATCTGTGCATAAAGAAGTACTGCTGCCACATATGAATGTTTCACATTATGTAGAATATTCTTCAATAACATCTACTACATGCCAGTAAATACATATGTGTCACATACCTTTCCTTTATATAATTTGGTAATATTTATTTTTCCTTTTCTCTGTCTCTCTGTCAGTCTCTGCAATAGAGTGATTGAGTTTGTTGGCAGAGATTGCAGCCTGCTTTTGTAGGAATTTGCACATGAGATTTGATGGCCTCTGCACCAATTAGTGGCCACCATTTGCTAATTGCATGCAGCCTGCTGTGTAGTAATTGCAGTAATTTCTGTCATAGCAAATCAGTACTATAAATTGCTGACTCATGTAGGTGTGGCCCTTTCAGCTTTCCAAGGTGGAGATCATCCTTGTTTGGTGTGGATATCATTGTTTAAGACAGAAGGTTGGTATAGTTCTTATATCAGAAGCCAGGGGTGTAGCCAGAGATTTACATTTTGTACTCAGACCTAATGTTGCTACTTCCAGTACCCAGTTGTCAGTGTAGAAATGTACTCACCCCTCAAAATGCTACCCCAAGATACATGGAAAGATGTACTTTATTTTCAACTGTTACAATTAACTGTCATACAAAGCTAGTTATAGAGATGTATTCCTTTGGCACAAGAATTGTTTGTGAACTGCTGTACTGTGAATATTCATTTACTCAGTTCTAAACAGTTTGCGCTTTTTTAGTGTTGACATTAGCACAAGCTGCTCAGAAAAACTGGACACATTTCAGTACTGTGAGTATGCTTACCTACATCCTTGGTAGACCCTGCACACACAGGTATATTCTACATTTGGGTAGGGCTGCAGAAGTACAGAGAGCTTAAGTAGTATTGTGTGGATTTTATCTTGCTGGGCTTACAGGGTTGCTGTGTACATGTTAGTTTATCAAGGCAAGTAGTCTGTTTGCGTAACTCCCAACTGCGGACCTATCCACATGATAGCCAGAGAGTAGCCTATTTTTTTGTCGGTGCACCACACAGGTCTTTTCTTGGTTGCTACCAGTACATGGCTACATCCATTTGTATTTCAGTGTTGTATTCCTACATAAGGGAATGCTTTCAAAACCTATTTGCACAGTGTGTAACAGCAGAAAGGTCAATATGCCTCTGTGTTTCTGCCACTGCCAGACCTCTCAACCAATCAGGTACATATTTGAACAGACTCAGGGAAAAGTAAGCAAATGACAGGGACAATCAGGGACACCTTCAAATATTAGTGCCATTAAATTGAAACATTGAGAGAATCAGAGCATATGAATTAATATACCTTTTCCGAAGTCAAAGAAGTGTCTAACTCTTAATTATTATCATTATTCATTAAGTGTAATTCACCACCTTTCTGCCCAAAATCAGTAGGTTTAGAAGGGATTCAGGGGGACAGAGCTAAAATTTGTGTCAAAATCAGGGACATCCCTGAGAATTAGGGACAGTTTGGAGGTATGGCCTCTGCCCTAAACAAATATGCCACTGTTTGTCCTGCTGTGATACTGTGTGGGGTTGTAAAGTGATGATCTAACATTATTTCCTGCTAGAATGGCTGCTTCTCTTATCACAGTCATGTGATGTACCTGATACTGTGAAACACCTGATACTGTGCATTTTTAAATGTTTATTTTAAACTGTTCTAAATACACATTTACTTTGTTCTCTTTCTATGCTCTCCACCCTGTGTTTTATTTTTTTGCTTTTTTCTCCTAACCCTCCTTCTTTATGTCTCCTTCCAGCATTGTCTTCTAGTGCTCCTTATCGGGTCCTACCCTCCCTGCTGACTTATTCACTGATTTCCCTGAAAACATTAAGGAGACCTATATTGTCAGCACCCAAGAAGCACCCCAGCTACCTTTCAAGCGATTGTCAACTGGTTAGCTGCTAAAGTGTTTTTCTTTTGCTGTATGTCCATTTTTTGCTTTACTTAGCTTGATAGTTTCCTAAGGTGAGCAGCACACCCGTGGACCCATCCTTGGTTGCCTTCTCCCACCCTTATATACTAGCATTTGCTACAGTCACCCTCTCCCTCTACCAACTACCTCTAGTCAGATTGCTATACTCCTAAAAGCCCCTGCTTGTCTACAATCACCGGAGTATGCTACCCTAAATAACTGTATATTGTATTGCCTTCTTTATCCTTTGCTATCCTTCTTTTCACAACTGATACTCTCTGGTTATTGTGATTAGCTCTTCTATTTCCCCCTTCCACTTTCTGTTTTACCCCTAGCGACTTTATCTGGTCTGTATCTTTCTTCCTGCATAACTAATTTTCCTAGCGACTACATTCTTACTGCTTGTTGTTGCTGGACTCCAAGCTCCTAGCGCTGTTCTTGTAAGATACTCTGTTCCCCTCAGAAAAGCTTCTATTTCATTTTTTCTTACCTGTACCCCTTTAACTGTAATGTAAAGCCTGGTTCTTTTTTGTTCTTTTGCCTGCTACACAAGTTACTTCCTATCTCACTTCTTTCTCACTCCTTACTCTTTCATTTCCATTATACTCTCTCTTTACAAACTAAGTGGTGTGTCAGCTCCTCAGCTGGACTGATTGCCTACGCTCTCTCCTCTAGCTGTTTCTGCCCCGCTTCGCTCCCCTCCCTACCCCCTTATCCCACCCACCCCACGCACTCCTGCCCTTATACCACACAGTCCACACCCCCTTCTTATCGCACCTATCAGGTACAACTACCTCATTTGTAACTCTTCTCTCATAATGTTTCTACCTCCCTCCCTTTCCTACATATCTCCCCTCCCTCTTATACCTAGGCCTATCCAGTAACTCTTCCCTACTAGCCTCCTCATCCTACAAGATAGACCTACCCCACCCTTTACCGCAGGAACTCTTCTCATCCTCTCCACATCATGTCTCCAACAACTACCACTTCTACTTCCAAAACCTTTATAACAAAAAACATCTTAACTAAACTAGTAGCCCTGGTAATTGCTTCTCTAGTACTCACACTCCCTTATCTCTTGACTTCCTATGAAATAAAACATAATTACCACCTTATTACCTCTTCCAAGCAAACTGCCTCTGAACTCATAACCCTAAACTGTAACCACTCTAACATTACATCTACCTCTTGCTATCTTCTAGCCAAATATCATAGACTATCCCACACCAAATGTAATAATCTCATGTCAAGGAAACTAAAAGACAAACTTAATCTAACCATTAAACCACACTCAGTACACAAGCCCACTACCCTGGCAGATGGTGATATACACCCCAACCCTGGTCCTACAAATATCTCTACCAAAGAAACCACAATATTCTCTAACTCACCCCTTCCATTACCAATCTCTAAATCAAACACTTTACTCTTAGGACACCTCAATATTCGAAGTGTCAACAACAAAATTACTCATCTCCGCTCTCTTCTGCAATGTCACTCTTTTGATATCCTCTGTTTAACAGAAACCTGGTTAAAACCCTTCACTAAAGACACTGAAATCATTCCCCCAGGTTATAACATCCTACGATTAGAACGCAATACTCGTAAGGGCAGAGGAGTAGCTCTCATTTTTAAAACCAAACTTAATTTATCCTCAGTTCCCTATGACCCCCCTGAGAACACCAACACTGAACTCCTCATATCTAAGCTACAACTTAACCCTAATAAAGCCATCTATATTATCTGTACCTACCTTCCACCTGGTAATAACTCCACAAACATAGAAAGTATTCTTAGTTGGGCTTCAACCAACTACCCACAAGAAACTATAATACTTGGAGACTTCAACCTTGATTGGTTCTCAGTTAATTCTAACAACCCAGCCTCCCATATTAATCTCCATGGCTTTACCCAAACTATAAACACCCCCACTAGAACTAATAAACCTAACAATAAAGAAAGTATACTTGATTGGATCCTTGTTAACAAACCCCAACTTAATTACCTAGCAGGTACCCTGCCTGATGATATGAGTGACCACAACTTAACCTATATCATAAGGCAAAAGAATATCACTATAAATACCCCTTCAGTCAGGACCGTGCGCAGTAATAAACATTTTAACCCCACTCTATTTAAAACTGAGCTAAATGCCTGTAACTAGAATCCACTAAAAACTCTTCCCCTTAATGAAGCTGTTCAATACTTTAATACCAAATTCTTAACAATGTTAGATAACCATGCTCCAAAAAGAACTATCAGAATAAAAGCTAAACCAGCCCCCTGGCTATCTAAAGAAACAAGACAGAAAATATTACTCAGAAACAAACTCTGGCTAAAATGGAGAACAAGTAAATTACCCTCAGATCATCAAACCTTCAGACACCTAAGAAACAGTACCAAAAAAGCTATTCTTTCTGATAAAAAAAACTACTATTGTAACCTCCAGTAATCTAATCACAACAATCCCCAAAAATTCTGGGCAACTTTGAACAAACTTCTTCACCCTGGACAAACTTCCACTCTCTCCCCCTTGGGGTCAGACAAAATGTCTTCCCTTGAAACTGCCAACGCTTTCAACTCCTTTTTTACTGATACTATCAACTCACTAGCCTCTCACCTTTCTTCAGACAACTCTAATGTTCCTCAACTTGCCTCTTCTAATCTACCAAGCTTTATAATACAGCCCATCTCTACCACCTTTATCCAAAAATGTATTCAAAAGCTTAAGCCATGTACCCCATCAGCTGACCAACTTCCATCTGAATTTCTTCAAAAAGCAGCCACAGAAATAGCCTATCCCATATCTATTCTTATAAACAGAACCATTAAAGAAGGAACCATCCCTGATATCTGGAAAATCTCACATATTATACCCTTACATAAGGGAGGAAACTCTACAGAATATTCTAATTATAGACCCATTGCCCTCCTGTCTCCACTAGCAAAAATCATGGAAAAATGTATTCACCACCAATTAATGAATCACTTAACTAAATATAACATTCTATCTCATTGTCAACATGGTTTCAGACCTTTTCACAGTACTACTACTGCTCTCCTTTCCTTTACTGACTTCATTAACAAAAACCGCAATAATAATACCCTATCTTCAGCACTTTTTATTGACCTATCAAAAGCTTTTGACATGGTCAATCACCCTCTCCTCCTAAAAATCCTGGAATCACTTGCTATAGAACCGAATGCCATCCAGTGGTTCACTTCCTAACTTTCTAACAGAAAACAGGCTGTCCTCTGGGATAACAAACTCTCCTCTCTTCTCCCTATCTCACTCGGTGTACCACAAGGCTCAATTCTCAGACCCCTTCTATTCTCCCTTTTCATAAATGACTTACAAGCAGCTATTCCCCAAGCTACGTGCATACAATATGCAGATGACTCCACACTCATTTGCTCTGCAAAAACCATCCCAGAGCTTCAAACTATTACTCAAAAGGTATTCCACACTGTTGAAGCATGGTTCTTAAAACGCTGCCTACTTTTTAATGCCAAAAAACAAAACTCCTCCTTTTCAAGCCCACTACCAGATCCCCCCCATTGGACTTCTCTATCTCATCTATTAATAATACTCTCATATCACCCGACTCTTCTACCAAACTGCTAGGTGTGACGATTGACAACAATCTTACCTTTGATTATCACATAAATAACACTATTAAAACTGTACATAGAAAACTGGGCTCCCTCTATAGAATTAAAACATTCTTATCCCCAACAGCCAAAGCTACTTTGGCACACTCTCATCTCATTTCCACTCTTCTCTATGCCTCACCAATTTACACTAACCTGAAGAAAACTAATCTTTCTAAACTGACCACCACCTACAATAGTATAGCAAGATTTGTTACTGGTAATCAATTCAGAACTCACCACTGCCTGAACCTACAACAACTTCACTGGCTTGAATTACAAAACATGTTGCTTCTTTCCCAACTTCCCATTATCCAAAGAGCTTTTTATCTGCCAAACAACACTCCTGCATTTTCTAATCTCTTTACCCCTTATTCTAACCTGAACTCACTCCACTCCTCTAGCAAACTCCTAGTTACTGCTACCAAATCCAATAACCTTGCAGGTGACTCCCTGTTCTCAAACTCCATTGATAAACACTGGAACCAATTGCCCTCTGAACTGACTTCTATTCTATCTCCTGTCCTTTTCAAACAAAAACTTAGAATTTACCTTAGAAAACACTGGCTATGTCCCTGCCTTAACCCAGACTGAAACCATGTATTCGACTATTCCACTTCCCCTCCATCTCTGTGACTTCTGTTACCTTCTATTTTATTTCTTCACTACTTAATCACTGACCTCTCCACTATCCTTCTCCTCCTGATTATATTACTCAGATTACTGAGGGTTCATATAAATAACTAATCTACTTACTTAATTGTCTTTAAATGTCCTTTTCTCTTTCTTAAGATGTTAGATAATGCTAAATAAGTTATGCACTTTTTATTACAAGAATGTTGTGTGCATTTGTTGTACAACTGTTAATTTTGTATGCAATTAGTTTGTTTTTTTTTTTATTATATTTTCCAGATACTGTATATTTCCCTCCTTACATTTTTATGCTGCTCTTTATTGCATCCTATGTAATAGTTACTACGTCTATGTGGAGCTTTTCTCCCCGGGCCTCTGCTGAAAATGGAAATATATCCAGTTAGACTAGCCCAGTTAACAAATGTAAAATAAATAAATAAATAAATGTAATCCCACAACAACTGTTGGTCAGCATCCACAGAACAAGTTGTGTGGTATGGTATTCCTAATTTTCCTTTACATTCACTCATTCTGATGCATGATATAATTATTTACGCACCAACTTGATGTATATCTACCATGGCTTAGTGGTACTTCATGTTGTGTTGTGTGTGCAAGGTCCAGGGTTTGAGATTTACAGAGGTGTTTTATTTTGCTCCTGAGCAGAACAAGGGCCCTTACATACAGAGTGACTAAGGCACTTTTATGCAGTTGTAAGCGGGTTTGCATGGGTTTGCGCATTGCTTAGCCAAGTGCAAACAAGCACAAATCTGCACACTACTGCTTAATAGTGCTTACTCCCGCTCACCCCCACGCTAATTTCTTTGAAAGAAAAGAACAATGGGGAGATAGGAAAGTGGTGAAAAAGGGGCACAAAGAGGGAAAAACAGTATGGAAAATAGCTCGGGATGTGCAGGACGGGTGTAGGGAAGGTCCATAGCTGCTCATTTCTTCAACAGCTGTGCATATGCAATAAATTTGGAGGTAGATATGAACCCTTCAACCCCTGAGAGAGGGGTGAGGACAACAAAGTATGTTGTAATGCCAATTAAATAACATTTCATATGTCCAGTGGACAGCAATTTTTTTTGGGAGCAGATTGCCCTTTTTTTTCAGGTGAGAGTGGAATGTGGGGTAGGGGAAGTAGATATATTTGGGGCGGTAGGTTGGGGAGGTAAACAGACAAGATAAACAAGACACATACAGGGGTGGTATATGACATGTGGTGGGTGAACACCTTTGACGGGGAGGGATGTTTGCAAATTGCAAGCCCATGAGCCCCCAGATGGAAACAGTGGGACTGAGGTCCCCACCCATGGGCAGTCACCACTGCACCTTCACGGCCCAGAGGGTGGCTTGTGCTGGGGGCTGTGTAGAAGGGCAGGCTGACCCGGGGGATGCGCCATTTGGGCCTCAAGCTGGCATAGAGGTTCTGCAACAGAATGTTCAATCTCTCGACGCACCACAGCCTGGATCATTCAAAGGGTGAGAGGTGCCCCTCCACCCATGCTTGCATGGGGGGACCTGAGCCCCATCCCCTGCAGAGCTTCCACCTGAAGGTGGTACAGGGCCAACGGAGGAGGAGGTCCAAGGCTGGGCACCAGATCTGCTGGTGCCAGGTGCCATGGCCAGCTGAGGTGGGACAAGTGGGTCCGCTGGGACCGGCCTTCCCATACGAACTATGTTTTGGAGAGTTTAATAAAGATATGGGTTAGTAACAGTTAACAGCATTCTCAATTAGATATAACAGCATGCAGAAGTATTCCCATTAAAGCAAGCATAACACATGCATATATAGAACATTAGTGGACATTAAAACAGCATGCAGGTTGAATTGATGGCAATAGGCCACCAATATTGTGGTATTTTAACAGGGCACATACATAGAAGGACATATGTTGTAACAAATGTTTTGAGATTAGACATACCGATTGAGGTGTGAAATTGCATTTTTTATGCACATACAGTAGGGTGGGAAAATATAGCTCAATTAACAGCTTATATATCCTTCTAGTTTTCACTACATTCCTATTAACTGCAGTTATATGTCCCTTACATGTATTATTACACTACCTAATGTCCTTATATTGTGCAATTGGATTTTGCTAGATCATTATATACATGAGCTGTATCTTACATACAAACTGTCCAAGATGCAGATGTTACTGCAACATATTTTGAGATTTGCTCACACACACTACTGCTAAGATGGTACATTGACAGATCTACTTTCATATAATTATCTAGATATGTTCAGGTGAAAGTATCAAGTTATATGTTAACAGCGCCCTACACTTCTGGCAGCACACTGACATTTCTGGAAAACACAATACCAAGCTACTCATGTGCCAGATTAACCTGTACATGCTGGCCATGAACCAACAGTTCAGGGCTGTACATATGCATACAAGATACAGGCACTCCCTTCATCCATGTTATATGGGCCTACCCAAGTGTGGGTTGACACTGCTTAATACAACACTACTATTTGTAGAATGCAACAGTACAACAACATATCAAAGAAAATGACACCGATGCACTCCATGAATCAAGATAAACAAGACACATACAGGGGTTTTATATGACATGTGCTGGGTGAACACCTTTGACGGGGAGGGATGTTTGGAAATTGCAAGCATTGAGCCCCCAGATGGAAACAGTGGGACTGAGGTTCCCTCCCATGGGCAGTCACCACTGCACCTTCACGGCCCAGAGGGTGGCTTGTGCTGGGGGCTGTGTAGGAGGGGCAGGCTGATCTGGGGGTTGTGCCACTCGGGCCTCAAGCTGGTGTAGAGGTTCTGCAACAGAATGTTCAATCTCTCTACGCACCACAGCCCGGACCATTCAAAGGGTGATAGGTGCCCCTCCACCCATGCTTGCACAGGGGGGCCGAGCCCCATTCCCTGCAGCGCTTCCACCTGAAGATGGCATAGGGCCAACTGAGGAGGAGGTCCCTGGCTGGGCACCAGATCTGCTGGTGCCAGGTGCCATGGCCAGCTGAGGTGGAACAAGTGGGTCCGCTGGGACTGGCCTTCCCGTACAAACTATGTTTTGGAGAGTTTAATAAAGATATGGGTTAGTAACAGTCAACAGCATTCCCAATTAGGTATAACAGCATGCAGAAGTATTCACATTAAACCAACACACCAGATTTTCAACAGTTGAAAAGCAAGCATAACACATGCATATATAGAACATTAGTGGACATTACAACAGCATGCAGGTTGAATTGATGGCAACAGGCCACCAATATTGTGGTATTTTAACAGGGCACATGCATAGAAATAAATTCAAATATTTATAAACAAATAGGACATATGTTCTAACAAATGTTTTGAGATTAGACATACCGATTGAGGTGTGAAATTGCATTTTTTATGCACATACAGTAGGGTGGGAAAAGATAGCTCAATTAACTTATATATCCTTTTAGTTTTCACTACATTCCTATTAACTGCAGTTATATGTCCCTTACATGTATTATTACACTACCCAATGTCCTTATATTGTGCAACTGGATTTTGCTAGATCATTATATACATGAGCTGTATCTTACATACAAACTGTCCAAGATGCAGATGTTACTGCAACATATTTTGAGATTTGCTCACACACACTACTGCTAAGATGGTACACTGACAGATCTACTTTCATATAATTATCTAGATATGTTCATGTGAAAGTATCAAGTTATATGTTAACAGCGCCCTACACTTCTGGCAGCACACTGACATTTCTGGAAAACACAATACCAAGCTACTCATGTGCCAGATTAACCTGTACATGCTGGCCATGAACCAACAGTTCAGGGCTGTACATATGCATACAAGATACAGGCACTCCCTTCATCCATGTTATATGGGCCTACCCAAGTGTGGGTTGACACTGCTTAATACAACACTACTATTTGTAGAATGCAACAGTACAACAACATATCAAAGAAAATGACACCGATGCACTCCATGAATCAAGATAAACAAGACACATACAGGGGTTTTATATGACACGTGCTGGGTGAACACCTTTGACGGGGAGGGATGTTTGGAAATTGCAAGCATTGAGCCCCCAGATGGAAACAGTGGGACTGAGGTTCCCTCCCATGGGCAGTCACCACTACACCTTCACGGCCCAGAGGGTGGCTTGTGCTGGGGGCTGTGTAGGAGGGGCAGGCTGATCTGGGGGTTGTGCCACTCGGGCCTCAAGCTGGTGTAGAGGTTCTGCAACAGAATGTTCAATCTCTCTACGCACCACAGCCCGGACCATTCAAAGGGTGATAGGTGCCCCTCCACCCATGCTTGCACGGGGGGGCCGAGCCCCATTCCCTGCAGCGCTTCCACCTGAAGGTGGCATAGGGCCAACTGAGGAGGAGGTCCCTGGCTGGGCACCAGATCTGCTGGTGCCAGGTGCCATGGCCAGCTGAGGTGGAACAAGTGGGTCCGCTGGGACCGGCCTTCCCGTACAAACTATGTTTTGGAGAGTTTAATAAAGATATGGGTTAGTAACAGTCAACAGCATTCCCAATTAGGTATAACAGCATGCAGAAGTATTCACATTAAACCAACACACCAGATTTTCAACAGTTGAAAAGCAAGCATAACACATGCATATATAGAACATTAGTGGACATTACAACAGCATGCAGGTTGAATTGATGGCAACAGGCCACCAATATTGTGGTATTTTAACAGGGCACATGCATAGAAATAAATTCAAATATTTATAAACAAATAGGACATATGTTCTAACAAATGTTTTGAGATTAGACATACCGATTGAGGTGTGAAATTGCATTTTTTATGCACATACAGTAGGGTGGGAAAAGATAGCTCAATTAACTTATATATCCTTTTAGTTTTCACTACATTCCTATTAACTGAAGTTATATGTCCCTTACATGTATTATTACACTACCCAATGTCCTTATATTGTGCAACTGGATTTTGCTATATCATTATATACATGAGCTGTATCTTACATACAAACTGTCCAAGATGCAGATGTTACTGCAACATATTTTGAGATTTGCTCACACACACTACTGCTAAGATGGTACACGGACAGATCTACTTTCATATAATTATCTAGATATGTTCATGTGAAAGTATCAAGTTATATGTTAACATCACCCTACATTTCTGGCAGCACACTGACATTTCTGGAAAACACAATACCAAGCTACTCATGTGCCAGATTAACCTGTACATGCTGGCCATGAACCAACAGTTCAGGGCTGTACATATGCATACAAGATACTGGCACTCCCTTCATCCATGTTATATGGGCCTACCCAAGTGTGGGTTGACACTGCTTAATACAACACTACTATTTGTAGAATGCAACAGTACAACAACATATCAAAGAAAATGGCACAGACGCACTCAATGAAATCATACATTTATTAAAGGATTATTACACCTTTATTTATTGGGTTAAAAGACTTTTTGAAGGCTTTCTCATTTATTTTATTTAACAATACATGCAGAATAATTACTAACCTGCCTCATGACACAGCCTTTGCAGCCTATCTTCATGGGCTTGCTGGTTCATAGCCTGGACACCTGCAGCTATGAAGTAAATGCAGTGATATTGAGACATACCTATCCATAGTATAGACAAGCATAGCAATTCTTAACTACTTAATACAATAGCTACTTACTCAGTACTAGGGCATTAGGCATCTTACGGGATTTCTGGATCCACTAATCCAGTTTATCCTCCCTATGTTGCTTCAGGTCAGAATAATGGTGCCTGACCTGCTCACCAGTCTGAGGAACACCAGTGGCACTGGTGAGATCATGGACAAGACTGTTCCAGGCCTCCGTTTTATATTGGGTACCCTGGTACTGGCCCTGCAGGAGTCTTTCCTCATGATTGTGGACAAGGAGCCAACCCATTACTTTGGACTCCTGGATGCCCCAGCGTTGCACTGTAAATCGAGTGCCTTCACCAACACCAGTCATGCTGACTGCAGAAGAAAGCTACAACCAGTTATAGCAAGTATTCCTGCCTGTGGAGCTTAAATATGCCTCATTTCCCACACTTATTTGTGATTGGCCAGTTTTGGAAAAACTCAGCTGTAGGCATGCCTGCTTAACTGATGTTGGCAATGTTTAAAATTCCTTTGATAGATATGTGTCTGTTGAATGTGCATGTTTGTGAAATGCTGTCATGGCTTAGTGGTTAAGTACTGTGACTATAGTACATAGTATCCTGAGATCGAGCCCTGTCACTGCTTTTTATTTTCCTGCTGGGCAGACCAGACTGGTTAATTTACAGTAAAGGAGGTGTGAGCATGTTTAACCAACTTTGCCCAACGTTGCTCAACATTGCTCGACGGTGTGCAGCTATGCGCAAATACGTTGTGGTTGTGCTGGTTAGCGTGGTGCGCAGCTATGCGCAATTGTATTTAAATATGCTCAATAATGGTAAAATGTGCTTAGCAGTGCTTTATATTGCTTAAAATAGGGTACTCATGCTTCAGAATGCATAACCATTTCACCTTTATATATATATATATATAATTTGTTCACTACTACATTTAACATTTCAATGCTTTTTACAAAACTTGTACATAAAAAATGTCAAGAAATATTTTTGTATACATATTTCCCACAGAAAATGGAACGTGCAGTAGTGGGACTAGAACCGGGAATGCCTCCTGTTTGTGTGAAGATTCTAACCACTACGCTATTGCTGTTTTGCTTAATTTGCATATATTTTTCTTATTATCCTCTTCTGGTGTCTAAGCTGCTAACTGTAGCTAAGCAATGGGCAAACCCGCGCAAATACGGGCAGCTATATCGGAAGAAAAAAATATATGTATTATCATTTTTATTTTTAATTTTGTCAGTTGTTTAACATATGGGGGAGTGCAGTGTTACATGTACACGTGAGCGGACTCGCTCATGTAACTCGAAATTGCAGCGTTTCTTCATTGCACGGCATAGTTTTTGGACTGCACGGCAGTCCGACATGCCCCCTACACTCGTCCACGCTCCGTGTAAGCATTAGAGTTGAGGCAGCACGCCCTCATTAATATACATGGCGCGCTGCCATCACTCTCTTAGACTGGCTCTTCCGTGTAAGACTGATCTAGTCTTACACGGAAGATTAGACTTAACATGTGCTCTGAAACGACCTTGACACAGTACTTTTCATACAGGGGTTCTATACAATGATTATAATGCTTGGTATGACCAGAGAGAAAACTGTTTCATATATGTTGCTTCTTTGGAGTGGGTATTATTTTCATGTCTTGTCTTTCAGTTTCTAATATAGAGCGGCTGGATTATGCCCTTCTGAGCTGGGAATTTCTGGTCACAGGCTTATTGTGACTGCTTATTTGAACTGTTTATTTCTGAAATTGGTGCGCCTTGTTGCTGTAGCATAGACCAGATTCAGGCCTGCTGAATCTAGCTTTGTTTGTATAACTTGAGCACTGATCCAGGCCATCTTTTTTTGGAGAAGGTTCCCCTGCACCCTAGTAAGCAGGGGTGTGCAGTTAGAACTTGTCTGATTGAAGACTGCTGGAACATGGCTCAGTTTTGAGCTTTTTTCTGGTTAATTGGGTAACTTGTTTAAACCAGTTTGTTCGTTTTCTATTGTTTTACATATATATATATATATATATATATATATATATATATATATATATATTGCACTTTATTCATCTGCTTTTACTGTATTTGTGTTTCTTCCTACTTTATTACTGGGGGCATTGACTACAACTCTGATCTGCGATATATAACAATAAGTATAATTTTCTGTGCTTTTAAACTGTTTTTTGTGTGCATCTGCTTTTTCTGAAAAAAAAAAAAATATATATATATATATATATATATATATACACACATATATATATATATATACATATACATACATATATATATATATATATATATATATACACACATACATAGATATATATATATATATATATATATATATATATATATATATATACACATACATATATATATATATATATATATATATATATATATATATATATATATATATACACACATACATATATATATATATATATATATATATATACATACATACATACATACATACATACATATATATATATATATATATATATACATACACACTTGTTTCCCGCCTTTCTAAGCTAGTATAGTCCATTTTTCAGGTTAGTGCTGAATTCAGGGCTGTGTTACAAATCTCTGTGTTTGCCCATACCTTACTTGGATAGAAGGAGATTTCTCTGTTCACCTGTGAGAGAGGGGAGCTTTGAGCAGCCTATCTGTCCCTGGAGGAGTGGTTTCAGCCCAGAAATTAGTAGTTTATTGGCCATTTTGGGCAAATTTCTATGTCTTTCATTTCCCTGCTATAAATACCATATTTGCCCGGTTTTGTGTGCCGGGCAGAGCCGGTTAGCTAGGGTAAAACTATTTCCGGCTCCACAAAGTCTCCTCTTCTATTTTTCCCTTGAAACTAGACAAACTTTCAACTTAAGCATTCAAGCCATTCATTTCTCAGCCTGGCTCTTGCTCAAAACTTATAGCAAGTACGTATAAATCCTAGCACTAGACCCTCCTGTACTGTACAGAAGGACAAGGCTTTCTATTCGACCTTATCAGCCATCCAGTAAAACAGTTCACTGTACCAACTGGTGAATCTGGGCATTTTGAGGCAATGTTACAACTGCCTCATATACACAGACAACCCCCCCCCCCTCCTACCACCAAATGCTAATACATGCGAAAGATGCAGTTATACAGCCAAACTAGAGGCTAAGCTCTCTCAACCCAAGACTGGATCAGACAGTCAAGAGGAAAAGGGAAATACTTGCAAAACACCACCAGTCTTACATAAATCCATTAAACCAGCACCGGCAAAAACACACATAAATACATGGAAACATACTCGGAGGCTCTAAATAAAAATCTGCAAAACCAACAGAGACCTCCAAAGCAAACATCCAAGCAACCTCCACCCCCCAAAACAAACCATGAAACACATACTTCACAAAACCAGTGTGCCATGCAATCACAGCCCTTAAGGCAAAATAACATACCCAACATACTAGTAATAGGTGACTCTATAGTCAGGCATACTGATGTCCCACTCACTAGGCTGAATAAGGCGAAGGTTACTGTTAGCTGCCTGTCAGGTGCCAGGATCCGCCACATAACACAAGCACTCCGGTCACTCCAGAACAACTACAAAGATGAATCTGTCATTGTCCATGTTGGTGTGAATGATCTGAGCCGTACCTCCCTGGACTACATGGAAAGAGACATGGAAGAGCTCGCTGATCACGTAGCCCATGCCGGTATGACCCAGACCCTGAGTAGCATCCTGCCCTCACCAAGAATGATATCACGGTATAAAGAAAAAATTCTTGATTTCAACAATTGGCTAAGTTTCTGTTGTCATTCAAAGGGGATCCAGTGTCTGTCTGTCTGTCTGCCTGGGATGACATGCTCGACAAGCCATGCTGCTTCGCTAGAGACTGCTTGCACCTGTCACCTTTAGGCTTTCGAATACTTGCCAAGGCTCTTGCCACCCCCATAGTGCCTTTTTTAGGCAAGGCTCAAAAGACAAACCACCACCGTAAATAGCACAAGTAACAAAAAACTGAGGGTAATGTTACTCAGTGCCAGAAGTCTAAACCTCAAAATGCACGCAGTCGAAGCATTCCTCAGTATGGTGAAAATTGATATATGTGCAGTAACAGAAACCTGGTTTAAGGCTCCAGAGAGCACCCCAGTACTACCAGGCTACAATTCATACCATACATTTCGGCCACAGAAACCAAACCGAAATACAAAAGGTGGGGGCGTATCCATATTCATCAAGGAGGTTAGTGGCACAGCACGATGCTTCAGAGATCATCCATGTAGAGCTAACAGTGGGCAAAACTGCAATTCAAATTGTAGCTTGCTACAGATCACCCACCATGTCCCAGAACCCCCATTCCATGTTTCTGGAAACACTGGGAAACATAGAGATCCTGCCAAGCACCCTAATATTGGGTGATTTCAATTACCCAAACATTATCTGTGAGAACTACTCAAGTACTAACTCCCTTGCCCACCTTTTCCCAGAACTTATAAAGTCAAACACCCTAGTTCAACTGGTCAACACTCCCACCAGAGGTGACAACATATTGGACTTGGTTATCACCAACATGGGCGACTGGTGTTCCACACCTGAGGTCATCCCCTCGCTGGTTAGATCTGACCATAAACAAATCACTTTGGATATCCATAGTCCGCCCCCACCCATGGACAAGTAAGCCACCGTGAAAAACTTTTCAAAAGCAAACTTCACATTGCTTAAGACCAAGGTTATTCCGCTCTACAAAGGTGGAGCCACAACAGACCCCAGGAACTATCACCCTATAAGCCTGACTAGCTTGGTCTGCAAGGCTATGGAGTGCATCATCATCATGGAACTCATTAACAGAGACATTGGGAACCACCAAACACCGGACCCTACCCAGTTTGGATTTAAGGGCAGATCTTGCCTTCAAAACCTGGTGGACTTCTTTAAGACAGTTACCAAGGCTATAGATGAGGGAAAGGTGGTACACACATCCTACCTAGACCTCGCTAAGGACTTTGACACCATTCCCCATTCTGGTATTATAGACAAGCTCACCAGCCTGAACATAAACCCCTACATCAGAAGATGGGTTGCCAACTGGCTCATGGACAGAACCCACATGGTGAGAGGTGCGGGAGCTAGATCCGACTCTAAACTGGTTACAAGTGGCGTTCCCCAGGGCTCAGTCCTAGGACCCCTCCTGTTTGGCATATACTTCTCAGAGGTGCAGACAAGCACAGGAGGACTATGGCTGACCAAGTTCACAGACGACTGCAAACTAGGGGCTGTAATTGGCTCCGGCTGACACAGACATCCTCCAAAAGGGTCTCACTGAGACGGATACATAGTGTCAAAATCATGGCCTCAAGCTAAATGCCAAAAAGCGCATAGTCATCCCCTTTGGAAAGAAACAAAGTACCCACAAACTACCACATAGGTGATAGTCCTCTAAATACGGAAGAAGTAATAAGGGATCTGGGGACGCAAGTAGTTGGTAATCTCACATTTGATAATCACATTGCCAAAGTGGTTAGAAAATCCTTCTAAGTAGCCCACCTAATCACAAAAGGGTTCGCATCCAGATCAAAAGAGGTCATTGTGCCTCTCTGCTCATCACTGATCAGACCCATCTTAGAGTACATTGCCCCATTTGGGATGTACCTTACAAGACACCTGCAATAGCTGGAAAGACCACAGAAGTACCTCACCAAGAGGATCAATGGCCTCAAAGAGATGCCCTATGCAGCTCAACTGAAGAAACTCCAGTTGCACTCTGTTGCATACCGCCTATTCAGAGGTGATCTCTGCCTGACATACAAGGCCATGTCCAACCCAGAATTGATGGACATGCTCCACCTAAAGAAAACCTTATCCCCTTGAGCCATATGCTCTAGGGATCTAAACCTCACCACAACAATAAATAGGACATGATGGAGGGATAGATTCCTGTCCCAGCGACTTCCCATGCTTTGGAACAAGATCTCAATCTACATTAGGCAGAGCTCCTCACTAACACTCTTCAAAAGATACCTTGATGAGTGGATGGGAAACAGAAAGTTTACCTCTGGGATCACTTCAGTGGCTGTGCTGGACAGAGACACAGGGAACTAATCTAAGGGGGCGTCAAAAGCCAACACATTCTGGCTAGGCTTATGAATGCCTTTGGGCGGATAGCCTAGTACCCACCTATGAACCTATGTACAGTACCTCCAGCCTTAATCTTGCTTTAGGAAAGAGTGATTGTAAATGGAAACAGTGGTACTCTTTAATGTGAATACCCAGAGCTACACCAGGAGTGTACTCTGAATGTGTACTTGCACAGTATATCCCTTTAGTGAACTTACTGCAACTTTTGTCACATTTTTATTTTAATGTGCTTATTGTTGTTTGAAGCATGACTTGTCAACAAAAGAATATTAAAAACGACAGTAATTTATTTATTATTTGTTGTCTTTAGAATTAGAGTTCATCCCTTTTTCAACACTAGAAAAGTAATTTTCCTTGTTTTGGTAGCCATACTCACCTGCATATCATATGCACACACACACACACACACACACACACACACACACACACACACACACACACACACTACCTTGAGATGCCTGATTCTGTTTTAGGACAAATACTTGAGTATAAGTAAATAGCCTGTTCACTCACATTTCAAACTGGTAATCCAAATGTTTCACTTGTATAAATGCTCCCATTACTCACCTGGAAGCGTATCCAATACATTACTTCATGTCTTCTATTTCATAAGGTGTCCATCCAGTAAGTAAGTAAATAGTTAAAAAGCAACCCACATATGGGTTACTGGATCAAGCAACTGGATGCTGAAGTTCTTAAAAGCCTAGGGCATCCACAATGCAGTTCCACTTTGGGACATAATCCACATGTCACTATTAGCACTTTCCAGATTTGTGGAAATCATCCAGTGACCCCCCCTCCCCCGGAGCTGGGTAATTCATTACTACTCCTGTCCTCCTGACATCAAATTAATCTCTTCTTCCCAGTTTATGAAATTCACAGTTCAACTCCCATCTAAACATGCACAGCTTTTAATTTTTATTTTTAGCAATAAAAAAGTAGTGCTAACCACTTTATGCCTCACAAATCACATTCCATTGTATGGGCAATAGCATACTCATCTAGTCTGTTTTTATTGACTAAAAATCACTTTAGATGCTGTTCAAATCCTTCAGCTTCTCCATTAAGAATTAACTTGCTGTAGACTTGCCTCAAATAAACACCAGCTGAATGAATAGCAACATAGGTGGACAGTCCTTCAACATTCAAATATGTAGCTCATCTCACTCAAATAAGGTTTTGTGTGCGTGTGTCTACTTTGATATAAAGAAAACCTATAATCCCGAGCATTATTTTTGTGAGATGAAAATAACAAAAATAAAATCCCAAACCACATACTTTTCTCCCAGGGCAAGTAAACACTTGCCCAAAACTACACAAAACACAATATACCATCTGAAACCCACATAGGTAGGTTACCAACTCCGAGATCACACTATAGTGTGGAAAAGGGCATATTTCCCCAAACTGGGCAAGTGTTTACTTGCTCTGGGAAAAAGTACGTGGTTCAGGATTTTTAGTTTCATTATTTTCATCTTGCAAAAATAACATTCTTGATTATGGGTTTTCGTTATCTCAAAGTCTCCCTTCTCAATATATTATGAGCCTTTGATGCATTACCAAAAAATATTTATCTCACCTCTTACTGTTTAGCTCAAAGCAAATTACAACTAGTTTACTTCCATGGGATTTTGTTGCTCACTGCTATGAGCCTTTGACCTACCATTACAAAAAAATAAATAACTGAAGCCATGGTCTATGAAACCACCATGCTTCTCTCTCACATCCCCAGTACCTGTTTCATAAACCCTACTCTTCGTGGCTGCTGTCTTGACTACCAAGTACTTTGGCTTCTGTCTCAACTACCAGCTTACTTTCAGAACCTGTACTGACACCATGGCTACTAAACTTAAGGTTATACTCACATTTCATAAACATGCACATCTGGTAACCTATGAAGTCAGAAGCAGTTCCAGAAAACCAGTTGTTCTCCCACTCATGGAATATGGCAATTAATTTGTCACCTTTGGCTTTTATATTAACTGCAACAGGCGTCAAATCCTCTTGGATACATTTTTAGGTTTACAGTGCAATTTCCTCACTCTCAATACTACTGCATTACCCTTGTTAAACCTAAAGTGTAACGCATAGCACATAGAGTTATTATCTCCTTCTGTACCAAGTTCTTTAGAATACACTCCCACACTAGACTGAGTCTTCATGAAAAAAAGAAACTTCAGATGTTATGTGATCCTATCTCGCCTACATTCAATACTGATGGGCTCGGAGCCGATCCCTCGGCTCCGACTCGGCACGCTATGCTATAGAGCGAGGCCTCTTATTGGCTGAGCTATTTCTTATCCCAGGATGCACCACCACTAATCCCCCAGATCTCGTTTGCCGCTTACAAGCTAGGACGTAGTCTCAAACTTGGCTGGGCTAAGTACTGTTTTATTCAGGCTTTTCCTGTCAGGAATTTGCTTATTTTGAACCCAAAAGCTGTTTTAACAGCTATTGTTGTGGTACGAGTGTGTTTAGCTAAATCTGTTGAGGAATTTGTGTTTTTTCGTTAAGGGAAGGTTTCCCGTTTAAGTTAGAGGGGCCTTCCCCTATTTTCTATTACTAGCGTTTTATTTGTGTGTCAAGTACCTGCTTGAGTTAGAGGGTCTTGACCCTCCTTTACTGTGTTTTGTGCATACTAGTACTTAGTTGTTTGTTTAAAAAAAAAAAAAAAAAAAAAAAAACTTTATATTTTAAACTTAAAACTTGCTAGTTTTTTGTTTGTCTCTATTATTATTATTCTTAGAGGTTTGTTACAATGTCTAAAGAGCATAGACCCTCTGGGTTTAAAAAGTGCGCGAGGTGTGGTTATAAAATGTCCATAACGGACGACCACTCCTCGTGCGTTTATTGTTTAGGCGCCAAGCACCTACAAGAGTCAAGTAGCGTGTGTCACGCCTTTTCATCAAGAGTCCTCCAGGAGAGGAAGAACAAATTAATACTAAAAGGGTTGATTAAGCCATCCTTCGAGGAGGCTTTATCTTCCTCTTCCTCTCCTTCAAAAAGAAAAAAGCGTCGGCTCCGACCAGTCTGTCGGAACCGACTGCCAAAAAACCTAGGCAGGCTTCTCCATCGGCTCCACGGACTTCGGAGCCGAGGGTGGAACAGTCTGCCTCGATGCCTCCAGTCTCGACCCCTCTGGTTTCGGAGCCGAGGACTGGGGCATCTAGAGGCGGGTCACCTTCATCGGTTCCACTGATATTGGAGCCGATTAGGGTTGCCGTCTCAGACTCTTCCCCTTTGGCACCGAAGTCCTCATCGGCACCAAGGGAAATTGTTTTGAGATCTCCCTCGGAACTGATAGTAATAGAATCCATTCGGAGCTGGTCCCCTAGTCCTATGGAGCCGATGGAGAAATCGGTTCGGACCCGATTGGTGTCATCTAGGTCCTCCAAGATGTCTGATTCGGACATCGACAGGGTGCTCCTAAGACTCTTCCAGTCTCCGGTGTTTCAAAAGTTAGTTTCGGCTCCAGCCCATTCGGCTTCGGAGCCGATGGTCCACCCTGCTACTATGGTTCCTCCTCCAACAGCCTCGGCACCGTTGGAGCCAGTGCTGGTGGAACCGATGGAGGTTTTAGGGTCGGGCTCGACCCTTACTCCAACTCCGGCTCTTGAGTCGGAGTTCGGTACGTGGACTTCTTCTGTCGGCCCTGGGGGGACGCTTCGGGACTGATGTTTTCGGTTCCAAGCCTTCCTCTTGGTGCGTCGGCTGCGGGAGTGCCGTCTACCGTCGTGGCCACGGAGGTGGGACCCTCCCAGGATTCTGGTGGTCCCGCCTTCAGGGCTATGAGGAGTGCGTTAGCCAAATCATCTTTTGCTACCTCCACAGTCTCCCCAGTTCCTTCCCTGCATACTGAGACTGGGTCTTTGGCAGTCCCCCTGTCCCTAGACAGCGGAGCCCCGGGGCCTGAGGTTACCCCCACTGGGTTCCCCCCCCTCCTGGAGGTCCTTCTGAAGCTTCTTCGGAGGAACCCCCCAGGAAAAGATTGTGCAAGAGGAAGCACGTTGACTCCCCTGATGAGTCTCTTACATCAGACACTGATCTCGATGATGCAGAGGGGTCCCCTAAGTCGTCCTCAGATGATGTCTCCTTTGCAGACATCCTGGAAGCCCTTAAACAACGAGGTGGCTGGCAATCCAAACCCCCTTCTGCTGATGAGTCGGTGTTCCTTAAGGCCTTCGGGGCTCAGCCCTCCGCCTCCTGGGTGTCTCCGCCCTTCGACAAGCTCTTGGACTTGATCTATCGAAGGGCGTGGGAACACCCAGACTCTGTGGAACCGGTGCCTGCTCGTCCTAATAAGTTCCTGTCAGCACCCCCGGAAAAAGAGTTCCTGACTAAAGGTTTGGCTGTAGATGCTTTGGTGGTGGCATCTGCTACCCAGCAAGATGTAGCAGAGGCTTTGACGTCCGTCCATCCTCCTAATAAGGAGTCTAGGAGCATGGATCAGTATGGTAAGTGCACCCTAAGTTCAGCGGCCTTTACATTAAGGTCCTTGAACTATCTCACGCACTTTACCAGATTTCAGAGGGATCTGATTAAAGAACTTTCCGATACCCTCTTGGGTAACCTGCCTGAGGAGCTGGCCCAGACGGTTGACTCTCAGCTGGCTACACTGTCGTCCATTTCAAACTCGTCCATGAGGCTCATTTCTTATGCGGCCGAAGGGGCGAGTAGAGCGGCGGGTACAGGCATTGCTCTACGGAGACAAGCCTGGCTCCGCCTGTGTCATTTTGCGGAGGCCTTTAAGTCTTCCTTTGCCGACGCCCCCTTTGATGGGTCCTCCTTGTTTGGACCCAAGGTAAAGGACACATTGACCCGCTGCGAACAAGAAGGTAAGACTTTGACTGCCGTAGGGGCACAATTTTCCACTCCCTTTCGGCCTTACCCCAAGGCTAAAAGAGGAGGGAAAATGTGGTTCCGTAGATCTCAGAAGTCTTACCCCTCACAGCAGGACGATCCCCCTTCCAGAGGCAGGGGAGGGGGAAATTCTTCTGGAAGATGCCGTCCCAGAGGCGGCAGAGGCCCTCGCAACACTGGAGACTGCGAGTCCTTTCGTGGCTTTTCAGCCTTTCACAGTCCCTGAGGGATTGCCCGATTGTGCAGCTCCGGAGCCAGTCGGGGGTCATTTTTTGAAGCACCTAAAAGCCTGGGAAGGTATCACTCAGGACTGATGGGTGCTTCGAATTATCACCGGAGGTTACACCATCCCTTTCTCTCACTCTCCACCTCAGTCCAAAAAAATCCCGGACCCACCACCCAGTCAGCGGGAAACTGCAGCCTCAGAAGTTTCAAAGCTGCTGCAAAAAGGAGTCATCCAACCGGTCCCCGCAGACCAGATCGGATTAGGGACTTACTCAAGATTCTTTTTGGTGCCAAAAAAGACCGGGGACTTAAGACCCATTTTGGATCTCAGCATTCTAAACCGTTCAGTCAAAAAGTCCAAGTTCCAAATGGTCACCCTACAAACCATTCTCCCATTGCTGGAGAAAGGTGTTTGGATGTGCTCCATAGATCTCAAGGACGCTTATTAGCATATCATGGTACATCAAGCGTCCAGGAGACATCTGCGCTTCAACCTGGGAGGCAGTCATTTTCAGTTCCGCGCGCTGCCCTTTGGTCTCACCACAGCCCCCAGGGTGTTCACCAAATGTTTGGCGGTCGTGACTGCTCACCTGAGAAGTCTAGGATTCCAGGTGTTTCCGTATCTAGACGACTGGCTCCTAACTGCCACCTCCAAGCATCTACTATTGCGGAGCCTACAAGCCACTATATCACTGGGCAATTCCCTTGGAATTACCTTCAACTGGCCAAAGTCTGTGTTGCTGCCATCTCACCACATAAGATTCATAGGGGTAGAGATAGACTCAAACCGAATGCGGGTCTATCTACCCACAGACAGGATACAAACCATACAGGCTCAAGTTCGAGCCTTACTTCCCAGATCCAAAGCCCCAGCCAGAATGGTCCTGCAGCTATTGGGATCCATGTCAGCCACGGTTCTTCTAGTTCCCCTGGCAAGGTTGCACATGAGAATTCTCCAGTGGCTTCTTTCAGCTCAGTGGTCCTTTCAGGAACTCCCTCTCAGTCACCTCATATGGATCACGGAAACCTGCAAATGGGACCTTCGCTGGTGGCTAGTGCCCTCCAATTTGGATCAGGGACGACCCTTTGTTTCACCTCCTCCTGCGGCCACTTTGACCACGAACGCCTCCCAGATGGGGTGGGGGGGGCATTCCCTGGGCAGGTCAGTCCAAGGCAAATGGCACCCAGAAGAGACCCTACTTCATATCAACATCCTAGAAATGAGGGCGGTGCTTCTGTCCCTTCAAGCCCTTCATGATTACCTCCCTCAGGGCATAATTGCCGTTCACTCAGACAACATGTCAGTTGTCGGGTACCTGAACAAACAGGGAGGGACCAGATCCTATCCTCTTTGCAGAGAGGCCATGAGAGTTTGGGAATGGGCAGTGTCGACCAAACGCTTTCTAGTGGCTACTCATATCCCGGGCAAGTCCAATGTGATAGCCGACAGACTGAGCAGAACCATCCTCTCTCCTCACGAATGGTCTCTGAACATTACAGTTTCAAATCAGATTTTCAGCAAATGGGGAGTTCCGTGTTGCGACCTCTTCGCGACTCCACTGAATGCGAAGTGCAAAAAGTTCTTCTCCCTCACCCCGGCTCCGGGGAAGAGCCCCATGGATGCACTAGCCCGTCCTTGGCCCTCCAGCTTGCTTTATGCCTTCCCCCCAGTTCCTCTCCTTCCCAGGGTGATCCAAAAGGCATCTCTCTTGGGGAGCAAAATGATCTTAGTTGCTCCTTACTGGCCTCGTCATGTATGGTTCCCCTATCTCTGGAAATATGCTCTGGAAGGTCCATGGTTCCTGGATCAGATCCCAGACCTTTTGGTTCATCAGTCGGGACTATTCCACCAGTCCCTACACACCTTAAAATTGACGGCTTGGTTCCTCCTCTTCCGACTATAGTCAGGAGTCATACATTGGATCCAGAAGTTGTGCACATCTTATCTTCGGCCCACAAGTCTGCTACAAAGAAATTGTATTCTAGCAAATGGAAAAGATTTGCTATTTGGGCTCAACTCCGGGGCCTGGATCCCATCACTATTCCCGTATCAGAAGTGCTGAAATTTCTAACTTCTCTTTTCAATCAAGGCTCTTCAGTCTCTACCATCAAGATTGTGTAAGACCTTCTTGAAAGGTGCTGCGCTTTTAAGACCTCCGATTTCTCATCCTGCTCCTCCATGGGATCTCGATGTGGTGTTACGTGCCTTAACTTCCTTCCCCTTCGAACCGGCAGCGACATGTGATTTAAAATTTCTATCGTGGAAAACTGCCTTTCTGGTGGCAATTACTTCTGCCAGAAGGGTTTCAGAGCTTCAAGCCTTGTCTGTAAAACCTCCGTACTTGGTTTTTCACAAAGACAGAGTATCTCTCAGGCCAAATCCTTCCTTTGTCCCTAAAGTTTGTTCTAGTTTCTGCCTACAACAATCATTAGAACTTCCAGTCTTCTTTCTGAAGTATTCTAACAAAGCGGAATTCATATTCCACACATTAGATGTCCACAGGCAGTTGCGTTTTTATTTAGATAGGACCAAACAAACAAGGAAAACAGATCAGTTGTTTGTATCCTTTGCAGACAATAAATTGGGCAAAGCCGTAACAAAGGTCACGATTGCCAAATGGATCATGGACTGTATTACTCAAGCTTATTCTTATTCTAACAAAGAGCTTACCACCTCTGTCAAAGCTCATTCTACAAGGGCTATGGCTACTTCAATAGCATTTCATTCTAAGCTTGCCATTAGTGACATTTGTGCTGCGGCTACATGGTCTTCCCCACACACTTTCATTTCCCACTACAAATTGGATGTGGCATCTAGAGGACGAGCTTCATTTGGTTCCACAGTGCTCAGGAGTGTTTTCCAATGAGCCACCCAGGATTTAGGTGCTAGGGACGCTGTCCCATCAGTATTGAATGTAGGCGAGATAGGATCACATAACATCTTTTAGTTATGTACTTACCATAACTTTAGATGTTTGGGATCCATCTCGCCTACATTCCCAATAACCCACCCTCCTTCCCCCTTCCTTGGAGATCAGAGGATATCAGAAGGTCCGAATCTTGTTGTTTCATCTTGAAACATCTAACAATGTTATATAAACAAGTTGTGCATGTGTGCATGAATGCGGACAAACAAGATCTGGGGGATTAGTGGTGGTGCATCCTGGGATAAAAAATAGCTCAGCCAATAAGAGGCCTCGCTCTATAGCATAGCGTGCCGAGTCGGAGCCGAGGGATCGGCTCCGAGCCCATCAGTATTGAATGTAGGCGAGATGGATCCCAAACATCTAAAGTTATGGTAAGTACATAACTAAAAGTTCTGAACTTTCAGTTCTCTATCGGCTGACCCTTTAACTAGTTAGACCTGAGTCTAGGATGTTTTTTTTAACCAAAACCTTATCTTACTGAGGTTCTGAATTAGTTTATTTAATTTATTAACCAGGTAAGCCCACTAGACATACCTTCCTTTTCAGGGGCAACCGAGAAACATTGTGTAGTTAACTGACTTGCTCAGTCACATACTAGGTAAACAAAGGTTGAGGGAATTGAGATTTGGAGTGCAGGGAGTAGGATTTTAATGACTGTCTTATTCCTTTGCATTAACTGCCACAAAGTTATGGAAGCCTCCTAATTATACAATGGAAAGCTTTGACAAAGCCTTCTGTTACTGGGGACCTGAATTATGGAACTGTTACACCATTGACCATACAGATCACATTTACTTTCCTGAAGTTTAAGTGCAGTCTGAATGTCCATCACCAGGCAGATAATGTACATAGCTGTTTATAGCAAGGATCTGTTCACTAAAAGTCTTAATAAATATTGCATAGAAACCTTCACCTTTTAATCTATGCTTATATTAACGTGTGGCTTATAACTCTTTACTATATTGTTCCATGGTATCCTGTATATTCTTTTATTCCATCCATTATAAATCTTTTCTGTTATTTCCTATATTTCCAATTTTTTCACTAATTATTTAACATGCTTACAGCAGGAAAATGACCATTAGTCCAGCCTACTTACCTTAAGTATAAAAAAAAAAAAAAAACACAGAAAATAGCAGGAAAGTGTGTTCATTATTACAAGTATACCTTCAAACAACCACATATATTTGTGTAACTTTTACAAGTTTAACGATGCAGCTTCCTGTATATAGGCAACATCTTTACCACAGTAGTCATGTGTCCCCTTAGTACACCACATAGGGCATGTTACAAGGCATGCACCTGTGTATTTGGGCATCCTGTTACAGTTTTATCTTCCAGCATGGATTGAACTAGTATCCTGGTATCCTTCTTGGTGGAGGGACTTGACAGGCTGCAAAGGTTTGAATACTCCTTCATTTGCATATGAAGTTCCAAGTTTTAGTTGGTTTATTGAATTACTACTCAGATCATGTATTTAGTCATCTATTTATAGTATCATAGGCAAAAAAATATTGTTCCAGGGCTGAACATGAAGTATCATGGAGCTGTCTTTTCTCTTAAAACTTGTTTATGGTCGTCTTTGTCAGTAATTAGTCCTCTTAGATGTTCTGAAGTTGTATGAACACACACACACAAACTTTTTTTTTTTTTTACTTTAGAGTTGGCAGTTTATTTCTTTGGCCACTGCAGGCTAACCTTATTAGGCTATCACAGTGTTTGTTTCTATTAATTCCATACCTGAAGTGAGAACCAAATGGATTTATCCCCTATATGGGGTGGTAGCTGACTCTGTTGCAGCCCTTACAGAGGCAGACATCAGGGCATTTTGGTATTTTTAATTGTTAGCCCTGCCTCTGCTGCCAGTTGATATGTACACACACAGTGTGAGGGCCTGAAGTACTATCCATGTTGTAATGTACACTTTTGTACATATTACATTATAGCTGCTGTATGAATGCAGCTTGTTGCATAAAATAATATGCCACTAGCCTCTTATCTTTTGCATGCCTGGCACCTAGGTTGTTATAGGCACTAGCACCTCAGGTGGCTGATCTACCATATCCCCTTCCATAATGGATAAGCTGGCATGAGCACTCATTCCCAACTGGTTTTAATGGCTCATCCATTGCTCAGATTGCTAATTTTTTTATGTAATATTTGTTTACCAGGGCAGAACTCAAAGGTGTCCAGTTTGTCTCAGCCTAGTAATACAAAGAAAATCAGAATAATTTAGTGAGAGGTAAGAAGAGTATAATGACAATGCACATCTGTGAAATACAATTATTAGGTAAAATTATGAATATCAACAATTGTAGTGTACGTTATTTAGAGGGGCTGCAGCCAACTGGCACAGAGTATCCATAGTAATATGTGACAGAAGAATGCCAAAGAAGCTGTAGAAAACAGTGGTGCACACAGATACAAGTGCTCATTCAGTCTATGATTACGGACATATTTATTTTATTATATTTCTTAATTGATAACCGTGAGTATCCAACCTGGAGGACCCATTTCTCTAAAATGAGTCAAGATAATAAAACTTATTAGAAATAATTGTAATTAATATATATATATATATATAGAAAAGATATTATCATGCAAGTAAAATGCATACATGCACAAACATCTGAGAATAACAAAGTTAGACGTAGCAAATAAAAATTGTTTCAATGTAATAAATTCCAAAAGATTAGAAACAGTAAAATAAGATGTAATTGTGTGCTGTTATGAGAAGTCTCTAAAATTTTCAGGATGAAAGATATTCAGTGAATTAGGTGCATTGATTAAATACCATAGATGTAAATAAAATGAAATGGTACACAGTGACAATGCATAGTAGAACTACTTTAGTAATGTGAGGCTACAATTTTAAGATAACATGAACCAAACAAAAAGAGAGACAGCAGAATGATCCTCTGATTAAAATAAATTAAATTGTGTCACAACTGCAATTCCAGTTACTTTGTAAGAGATATTTAAGTCTTCTTTGACTGCGAGTTTCTCCCTGTTGTAACACAAGTCACAAGGGACAATATTCCAGAGTTTCTCTATGGTAATGCAGTGCCTAGTATCACTAAATATGATCTTGGGTTTAAGCACAAAAAACATAGCTTCCAATCTGATGTTCTGAACTAGCATGGGGTTGTCTGTATTCAGTGGCACTTTGGCAGATTAATATAGAGAATTAAGGCTGTGAGCTGTTAAGAACAATTTTTTGGACCATGTTTATTACCCTGTGTCAATGTGAAGTATTGCCAGCTATGCCAGGAGAAGTAGATCAGTGGATGTGCAACATATGCCAGCATAGCTGTCTGGAATTTTGTAAAGAATTATATGTTGTTTGTATAATAAACTTATTTGTACAGATGCTTGTGTTGAAAAATGTATTTGTAAAGCTGCTTATGTTAAAAATGTACCAACAGTGGGTCCTGACTGTATTGTAACTGATTAAATGTATATGTTTTAACAGAGGATATTGGGAGAGAAGAGGTTAATCTTAGTCCATCTAACTTTGAAAAATAGTAAAAAATTTAATTGCTTAATTTAGGCCATAAAGCTTGTATCTTACAGTTCTCGTTACAGCCAGAGACTAAATGTCTGTTCCAGAAAATGGTTTATTAGCTCCTGTAGGAAGAGTGGAAGTGTTTTATGGTTTATAGCTTCCAGATGCTAAAACGCATCAGCAAAGCTGTATTTGTGTGTATGGAAAATTATGGTTCATTTTTTAGCAGTGGGGGTAGCATGGAAACCAGAAGTCAGATGGCCAGATGTATGTGATGTCATTCGGTAATCTAGGACAAAAATTATGTTTTTAATAGTGGATGCATAGCCATCCTTAGGCATAGGTCAACTAGGCGGCTGCCTAGGGAACTGCACTGGTAGGGGTGCTTTTCCAGTGTTTATTTGGTGTAGGTAGACCAGGATGGGGGCACCAGGTAGTGTGGTGGGGGACGCCGTGGAGCCCTTTTGCCTAGGGTGCTAGTTGACCTAAGGCCACTCCTGATTGGATGAAAGAGAAGTCTCAAAGCAGTATGTTTCTTGGAACCTGACATAGAAAGATCTCTCACCCACTATTTCTTGCCTTGCTCTAGTAAATAATCAGGGAATATTAATTCTTTAGATCAGCCAGGAAAATATGGTGAGATTAGTTAAGTACTAATTTTCCTGTATCTGTGTGAATCTATTTATCTGTGCTATTTTAATATTTCCCATGACTGAAACTCTGGTGTTTATTTTAAATGGAAATTTAGTATTTTTATATTATTTTATTATTTTTTAGTAACTATATTTAAACTATTCATTGTGGCTTGCCCTTTACAGAATATTTTAAACTTTGAGAGCACTTGTATCTGTTTAGTGATTCTGTAGCCACTCCTAAAAGCCTTTACTTGTATTGGCTAAAACACTACCATTTGCATTAATATTAATTTTGCTCAGTATAATTGGGTAAGCTTGTAAGAGCCTTAGAGAGGTTGGCTTTGGTGTGCTGGTGGCAGTAATTACCTTATAGTCCAGGCAGAAGGGGGCATAAAAATCTGTGCCAGCCTTTCCCAGGTGTGTGTGTGTGTGTGTGTGTGTGTGTGTGTGTGTGTGTGTGTGTGTGTGTGTGCGTGCGCGCATGCGTGTATGTAAAAATCAAATCACTGAGTGTGTGTGGTAGCTACTTGGGGCATGGACACAGAGCACTGGTTTCACAGAGAGATTGGTGGAGGGCTTGACTTGGATACTTGGCTGAGGATTCAGCTCTGTAGCTGTGCCAGTGGGGAGTCTTATTGAGGATCTGGAGAGAGAGGGAAACCCAGCCCCCAGGCTAAGTATGTTCCTGGTGTGCTCTTAAGGGAAACTGTACTTGATGCAGAGAGCTGCATTTGAAAATACTGTGTGTATCTATTTTTGCTCCGAGTGAATCTCTCTCTGGTGTCACTGGTGAGGATTCATGCTCCTTGATTACTGGCCCAGAGAGGGAATGTCACATACCTCATCTCCATTTACCTACTGCGTGACCTTGAGCAAATCACTAAAAATGGGAAATGCTTTCAGACAATTGAGAAAAACATTGGGATAGGCTCCTCAATAATTTTCTTGACCTAATACATATTAACTATTTATGAATTATTTATTTAGAGTCAATGCCTACCCCACCTCTGGAACAGACTTCCCCTGTGAGCTAATTAAACTGATGTCCCAGCATCCTTCACTTAAACTTGGATAATTTGATTAGTACCCATAAATTTATTCTGGGACTCACCTGCCTTGCTTTTATTGAGAAGGAGAAGATGCCAGCAGATTGACAGCACTTTGAGTGTCAATTCATTGGAAAAAAATGTCCAAAACAACTTTCATCAACAGTAGAATTTTCTTTTTCTCCACTGTTGTATGACTTCAGAGTAGGTATTTTTACATTTGGGTGGAGGGGAGTGTTCCTGATAGAGGGTGCAAAGTTGCTTAATCTGTGCAAAAATAACTTACCTTTGAGGTTCACTGAAAGTTGTTTCAGCCATTGTTTTGTAGATTGACACATCAAGTATGTTGATTTATAGACATGAAACCATTGAAAAGGGGGAACAGCATGAGTGTTGGCACTGGCAAGGCTGAAACAGTTTCATGACTTAGTTGTCTTGCTTTATATGGCCCTATGATGGCATCAAACAGGGAAGTGGGTATAGGGCGGTTCTGGGGCAAAACACTTGTATTAGTTGTGATGTCCCACCAGCAGGCCAGTAATCAAGAAGACTCCATCCTCACCACTGGCAACAGTGGGGGACGTACACTGAGAGGATGACAAGGTACACACACAGTATTTCCAGATGCAGCTCTCTGCATCAAGTGAATTTCCCTTAGCACACAGAGTCCACAGTCAGTCTGGGGCTGGTTTCTCCCTCTTTCTCCAAATCCCCAATAAGACTCCCCACTGACACAACCATAGAATTGAGATCTCAGCTGAGTGGCCAAGCCAAGACCTCCAGCACCCTCTCTGTCCAACCAGTGCTTCGTGTCCCTGCCCAAATAGCTGACACACACACACTGTTTGAGGTTTGATATATATATATATATATATATATATATATATGTACACACACACACACACACACACACACACACACACACACACACACACACACACACACACACACACACATATACCTGGGAAAGGATGGCACAGGTTTACTACCTATGCCCCTTTTTTGCCCAGACTATAAGGTAGTTATCACCACCACTAGCTAACTCCTTATCAGTTACTTTAAGGCTCATAACAAAGGGTGTCCAATCTTACTGTATAATATTAATATTAATATAAATGGTAGTTTGACCAAGAGCACGGCTATTAGGAGTGGCCCATACAATGTCACCAAATAAATATGGAAGCACTATCAAAACGTAATACTTCTAGACAGCCACAATGAAAGGTTTAAATATATTTAATAGTAAGTAATAAAAGAGCAAGAAAATACACAATATATATTCATAGTGACATCAAGAGATCAAAATCCCAGGAAATATTTAAAACAACATTGCAGGACAGTCTCAAAGAAAACTATCTAACCTAAGCTGTGCTATATTCCTGACTATATCTAAGGAAATTCTACTATTCCCTAGTAACTTACTTCAGAGCATGGCAGATGTGGTGAATGGATCTTCTAGTTGTCAGGTCAAAGACAGAATACAGAATGCTGTCTCTCATTCAGGGACCTCTCAAATTAATATATCAAATATTACTGCTGGGATTTCTTGCAGAATTACATAATTTCTTGTCATCTGACTCTATCCCAGGTGAAACCTCCACTGCTGGAAGCTAGCAGTATTTAGCATCTACCTGTGAAAATACACAGACCTCAGATCTTTGGCAGATGCTAGAAGTCAGAAAACAATTACCTCCCTCCATGTTTTCAAAACTAGTAATTAGTTCACTCAGAAGACAATACATAAAGCTTCTCAGCACAGATTCTGTCTCTAGCTGCATTGAAAACTGAAAGATACTGTCTTTTATGGCCTAGTCCTAAAGTAATTTAATTTCAGCTATTTTTCTGAAGTTAACCTCTGTATTCCACTTTCCACTATTAAAATATCTACATTTAAACAGTTACAATAATGCATGTATATTTCTGTTCTTTTCCAGTAGGACAAACTGTGGTTACATTTTAAGCACAAGCACTTCATTTTCTTTTCAACAGATTTCTGTACAAACCAGTTTGATATGCACATGGCATACGGTTCTAATACAGTTGTAACACAAGCATCTTATATAGATCATGTTGATATTCACAAATGACATAATTTACAAAATTCCAGGTAGCTGTGCTGACAGTATCTCCTTTTGTCACATTAGTGACAGTTGATTAACAAACTCTAACCAGTATAGGCCATATAGGGATAAACTGTGATGAGTTCAGTCATGGTATAGGCCATATTGGGATAAACTGTGATGAGTTCAATGATGATAGCCAGTGGAGAATTGAGCGGTTCAGTTTTACAATTTTATGTTGAAGGAATGTCAGTAACTTTGTGGGCAGAGTATAGAAGGAATGATGGCCGGTATTAATTTGTAGTAGGAAGCCTATCTCTGTCTCTAAGGAATGGATAACTATTATATAAGTTGTCATGTTTCTAATGTTGATACTGACATTATCCACATGTAGATTATATCCTTAGCTGGGTACAAAAGAATACATCCAAGATACTTCCCAGGGCCGATGTCCTCAACTGGAAATAAGTTTAGTAAAGTGTTTCTGAGACATGTTTCAGTTTGAATTGCAATGAAATTAGTGTTAAAGTCAGAATTAGAGCCACGTGGTTATTTTAATAGTGCTTGGGTGCAAACAAAGTGGATTTAGATGCAGTCCTAAAGCAGTGAGATGCATGTAGGATATGGAGGCTATGTTGTTCATATATTATAGTATAGTATACGCATACAGAACACAGAAATTTATTCTGATTCATACTGCAGCTATGTAGAAACACCAAAATGTATAGCGAGACTGCAATGGCATCCGGACTGTGCAGTAAAAGATCTTAACTAGGCACAATTCCATAAAATGTGAAGATAATCATGAGGTGCAGCGACTAAATGAGTCTCAGCTGCATATGTGAAGGAATGAGGAATAAGCATACCAGAACTTATGTTCCTAAAAAGACTATACATTCCTGCACACTCACCTATCCCCAGTGCACCTTACTGTGTAATGCTGTTCTGTTGTATGCTGCACAAAGCAGCTATTTAGCAGTACATAAACTTTTGTGAGTTCACACTACACTGAACCATCCAGGTTTAGGACACAAAGTGCTCTGCACTCTAAACATATTTTGTATAACTCAGAATCACTTCATTCATAACTAGAGCACACAGTGCTGTACCTCTGTTTCTGCTATGCTTACTATATAACCACAGCTCAAGCACCTTATGCATATTTTATACACAGAATTCACAGTTGTGTCTTGCTATACAGTCCACTAGTAAAATTTATAGATCAGCCCCCCCCCCCAAGCCCAGTTACACTGTTCAGTGGACAGTACTGCTCTGCTGAGTACTCCATTGTTGTTGTTGTTGTATCTTTCGGCTTTTCCCGGTTAGGGGTCGCCACAGCGGAACTCCGGTCTGCTAATGATTGGCAGTAGATTTTTACATACCGACTTGCCAGGCCTGATGCACAACCTTCAACGAAGGTACGCCCATTCACGCATGTCTCCACACAGAAGACGCTTTAGCTGAGAATCGAACAGGACGTCTACCTGTGAGGCGACAATACCGCAGCACCACCACCGCAGTACTGCTGAGCACTCCATCAATGATGTTAATATATAAAAATTTTGTACCCCCAGGGTGCGATTATGCAGGTTTGGGCATGTCAAAGCCTTTGGGTGACATAAATATTTTGCTGTACCCCAGGAATGCACAGTAGCAAACCACATCCAAACCACACCTCTGCAGTCACAACATTTAATGTACCAAATTTTAAAAAATATACAATGTCATCAGCAACACTAAATTAATAGCCTGTTGGCCATAGTGGCCACATTGCCTGTAAGGAAATGTGCCTGGCAACACTAATTGATGCATAGTACACTAAATTTATTTAATGTGTAATGCATATAATGCATAACTCTCAAGTTCCTTCTTTGCTCAAAATCAGAGACAAAGCCAAAAAATATAATGGGGGGGGGGTCAAAGATCCCAAGTATGGGGCTGTTTCTAAATGTTACTCTAATTCACCTAGAAAGTTAACAGATTTTGCATCATTGTGCATTTTTTGAACAATCAGTATGAAATTCTGAGTCACACTGCTGACTGATTGTAATCCTTAGCCATTTAACAGAAGATTAAATGTTTTATGAAGAGTAGCGCAAGTAATATGAGGCAAAATCACAGACATGCACAGTCGGGGACAAATGAGAAATATGATGTGCTGTAACAGTACTGTGGCAACAGCTAATGTATAGATGTATAAAACCATTTCACCTTGACATTTTTAAGTGGCAGAGCAAAGTGGCAACTGAGGTGGGGTTTGCGACTGTGGATCTTGAGGGTACTATAAAGAAGTTACATTAAAAATTTAGTGCCACCTGGGCACTGTTGTACTCTAGGGCTCACAGTGCCATCCTACAATATACCCTGACAGTTTTCCTATATCCCTTCAGTCTCATTCCTAGTCAGTGATTAGTATGCTGTTTGCACATTTACTGTGTAGCCTTCATTCTCCTGCCATTAGTTCATACAGAATGTGCCAACAGATGACAGCTCTTTTTATTATTCTTATTATTAGGAAAAGCCAGTAAACAAACTAGACTACAAGCTGACAGTATTTTAAAAACAAAAACTTCACAAAAGATCATTTTCTGTGCGTAACGTTTAATATTATTTTTATTGTTATTACGAGCTGGCTGTATTACTTCCATTTCCTTTGCTCCTTTATTCTGTATTTAGAGTCTGTCATTATTCCATTTAAACAAGAGCTGACTTTCCCTCCGTAATTCTGTGTCAAAGAAGGTATGTCTGCTGCCTTTTTAGATCACTATACTTATAACACAGAAGGTACCACCATGATGGAAAGGTAGTACCAGGAATCTACTTTATAAAAGATGACGTTGTAATCCCCAAGCAGATAATCCTCATGATCTTTGCAAAGCAGATATAAAAAGATACTGAACTCCCTGCTGTATTAAGTGACAGTCCTGCTCAAGCTACATCTACACAAGTCAAATCCAGATGAAAAAATGGTAGCCAGGGTAAATGGCTGCCCATCACAGACTTTACATTTTGTACATTTTTTTGGCAGCAGATAATATGATGCTCATCAACAACAGTGCAGTGCACCTGTTCAATAGCAGGCTGTGGAACGCAAAGTGACATTAGTGTTGCCAGGATCCACAAGCATGCACACCCAAAGATCACTGAACAGACATGATGGGCAAGTGGATGACAGTGATGCCCACAGAGATTAGCACAATGCAAAGTGATATTAGTACAGTCATGTTTCACAAGCATGGCCAGCAAACATGTCAAGCATGCCCACAGCTGACAGACTATGGCACAGTGTCAGAACACTTATAGTAACACACAGGTGCTTGACCCCCATATATTTGTTGGGGACAGTTTGGAAGTAATTGTCAGCTGGCAATAAGTGTTGTGTAAACATAAACTGATCCACATGTGTATTCCCACAAAGTTGTGTGCCTGGACATGGAAATCCAAGAGCTGCAATGGCTGGATAAGTTCTCCACACAGGAAATGGAGGTGCTATTACAGGCTCTACATACCCATGACATGCATATCTTTGACAAGAATACAGCTGATGGGGCCTTCCAGGACCAGATATGGCATGGAGTGTTGTTGAACAAAAATTTTATGGGTGACCATAATAAGACAATACAACATGTGAATTGCTGGACCAGCTATATATTTCAGTACAATACCTATTTGTTAACCGAGTACACCCACTGGGCACAGTCCCTTTTCTGGGATGACTGGGGAGCAATGTTTGGTTAAGTGGCTTGCTCAAGATCACAGAGTAGGCAAATATGGGATGTGGGAATTAACCCCTATACTACTGAAACTATGACTTGCAGCTTTAACCTCTGCACCATCTGATGGATAATATAACTGTAATGTCAGGACCAAGGCAAGGGGAAGTTGCCAAACACAGTCAGCCCAGTGGGGGTGTACCTCCAGGTTCTTGTTGTATTGTCAAATGCTCAAATGAGCGATCAACACTATTTCAAGCCAGAACAATGTGAAAAACACAATATCAAAAGGAAAACTAAATAAAATTGAAATATAAAGCACATGCTTTTTTGCCCCCCCCCCCCCGGCATTCCAACTCCCTCTGCTAATTATATATACCAATTCTACAATCTCACCACATTGGGGTAATTGAGCAATACCCCAGTTCCTATTGTATCACAATCCAACACAGTAACAAACCCATACCACTCAATATTCTGCCTCCTTTTCAGTGTTTTTGCTTTTTGGCATAACTTTATGAAGATTGCTTATTTAAGCATTCAGCTATACAAAGGGAACCTGGACCTCCAATAGACAGAGGTATTTCACTGAGATGGAGAAATTACAAGTATCTTTCAATGGGAAAGAACCTTCATATCTGGCAGTCATTTGTATGTGGAACCTAGTAATGACTTCCTGAGTGTCCATATAGGATTCTGAAAGTAAATATCGGCATGTGCATTCCTGTAGGACATTGACTTAAACTTGTGAATAGTTTATTCATCAAATGTGTATGTAATTATGTCATACAGGGACTTGTATTTGCCCTTAAGGCATGATGGTTACAGGTATGTTCCAGTATCACCATAGGTATGTCATCTGTATATATTCAAAGGTTCCACTGATACAAAATCCAGCAGTACTGGTTGCCACATGCCTAATGTCAGAGGGATGCTGTTTCTGATGATTGCACCATGGAGATGACACTGTCTGATGACTCTGTGGCACTGTCAGAAATGCTAACAGTGGAGGACACACACATTATCTGAGGTGACTTAGGAGGAGTAAGATGAACCCCCAGCATTTGTCCAAGTCAGTCCCATCCCTGCTACACAGGTTTCAACACCACAAATGTAATCTGAGACCCATATTGCCACTGAAGTGCATACACCCTGCATAAGGGAGACGTGAATAAATAGCTACTGATATAATGACATCAATGTTTTCCAAGATATAGGTTTTACCCTTGGCATTAGTCAAAAAATTTCTAGGTCAGTAACCAGACACCATATCTGTAATTTTGAAACACAAGCAGAGTGACAAGGCATATAAATACCTGGGGCTGGCATGCCGTGTGAGAGCAGCTATAGCCCATGTGGCAGCCATTGCTGCATCAATGTGGAAGCAGACAAATGGCTCCTGTGTAAGGCAAAGCTGCATATTGTATTTCTACACCCCCAACCCATGTAGATGGCAAACATTATTCCAGTGATAGCTTTAATGTTCACATTGTCTTTGGCTGCATTCAGTCCTGGGTGTGTGGACAATCCCATGCATGTACTCATAAGTGTGTGGCTGATGCCCTTCAAGCTCTACAGTGGGCATAACCCACTGTGCAAGTCAACCAGACTCATGCAGTTTAATGCCTTCACATTATCTCTTGTAACCCCACTTTGAGTGACAACTACCTATGCCTATATAAAGGACTATTGATGCCAGTAATATATTTGATCACTACAACAGGTATCACAATGGGGTTTCTGCACATGTACCCAGTGTGGTATGCCAACCCTTGAACAGGACACCTCCAGTCTTGAGACTGCTAGGTACCATGTTACACCTAGTGCACCTCCTTTGGAAACTCCGCTAACTCACCGGAGGATGTCATCCCTGATTCCTGCCAACATCCTACTTGTGGGTTGGCTATTGCCACCACCACCCATGACCTTTCCATCTGTGATAGCACTACTGTACCCTAACCCTATTTCCCACCCTCACCTAAGCAAGTGATGATGACTGCTCTATACCCAACCCACTGGCCTATGTGAGTACAGTAATGTCTGATGCACCGCATGGCTGTTCAGCGCATTGAAATGCATAGCCTGGGTATTTTATCACTTGCTTTAGGTTTATCCTCTGTTACTGCAGTCCTAGCCCATAGTTGTGAACCAGATTCTCCCTCTTTGCCAACAGCATGACATACTGCACCCTCCTCTAACTTTAATAAAGTGCCACCACAGCCAGTTCCTCTGACAACTGCTCATTCTCTGCCATTGCCACAGATATGTCAGGCAGGGATACAGTGCTCTCATATTGTAAAGGTTTATAGTACCATGTTATGCAGCATAGCACAGACCATGAGTATCTTGGTGCAGGTCTCTTCAGCATATTGCAGCCCACCACCTGATTTATTTAAAGAAGTGGAAGTCTGTATACATAATGATATTATGTGCCTGTAACAGTGTCATGTTATACGCCATCTCTGCCACATTCTAGGGGTTGGGAATGGGAATAATTAGTCATGGCTCCAAGACTTGTTTGCATCACTAGAAAATACCATTCTGAGTGGCCTGCTACCTACGTTTATGAGGCAACATATTGTGGACTCGACACTGGTAATTTGTGCACCTCACAACTAAATGACCCTGTGGAAAATTGCCCTGCACAAAACATTGGTATATGTTGCCATGTACCAGATGCTCTGAGTGGTCTGCTACCTACGTTTATGGAGCCAACATATTGTGGACTCTGCCACTGGTAATGTGTGCACATCCCAATGAAATGACCCTGTGGTAAATTACTCTGCACGAAACATTAGTATAAGTTGCCACGTACCAGATGTTAGAAGCATGACAGTTGCTTGCATAGCAGAGGCATTGCACATAATACTCTGCATTGCACACCACCTGGCAGTTGATGGAGTGGAAGCCCTATCTGTTGATATATAAGATGCCCTGTGGAGCAGGTGGGCCTGACCTTGATGATAATATGTGTGTAGTCAGAGGTCTCCAGGACCTCAAGGAAGTCTGGTATGTCACAGAATACTTAACCTAGTGGTGGTTCTCTCCTCTGCTGTCCATAGAAATCAAATATGCTTCTCCACATGCTGCAGCAACAAATTAAGGGACATGTGTAGGATTAGCAAGGCTGATGTCTGTAAAACTACTGACATGTCCCCTGTCTGGAGCTGAAATTTCCATGCAGTAAGAATGGTTAATGCTAGACAAACCTTCATGTCTTTTAAGATAGGCGGTCCACATATTACCCTCAATTCCTTGTGAGTTAAGACACATCTACTAGCTCTCATAATATGTCTGTGCTCAAATGGTAGTGGCCAATTGTGCCCTGGTCATGGAGGCGATGGTACATCAGCTGCAGATGAACTGGTTTACAAAATGGAGGGCAATGACTTGCAAGATATATATATATATATATATATATATATATATATATATATATATATATATATATATATGTGTGTGTATATATATATATATATATTCTCAAATACATAAAAGCATCCTTACAGTAAATGTACATCATGAAAATGATTAAGAAACAATAATTAAGATCATACATCAGTGTAATGGGATATTATAAGAGACCTTTAAAAATCAGCTTGTATGTGGGGCTTTTCTCACTGGTGGAGGAGTTTCTGGAGTTGTGGTACCTGACAAAAAAAAAAAAGGAATGAGCACAAGATGTATCTAGTCATACTCTTGTAACTTTGACAACCTCAGGAAGGAGGAATGCAGAGATCTGGCAGGACACTAAGGGACCAGAAACTCCTTTAGTTAGGAGGCTCCAGCTTCTTTCTGACTACCTGCACTAACACTAGAGCTTTATAGGTAATATATATAAAAAAAAAAACAGTTTGGAGGCAATGCAGACTCTACTGGACCAGAGTCACATGAAGAAAACTAGAAGTAGATGTTGTAAACCAGACTGAGAGTTCTGCAGCCACTTCATTCAGGACAATTCTGTGTTAAAAAGCCCCAGGTGTAGGGAATAGACCAAGGCATGTATGGCCACAGGAAGGCCTTTTGGGGAGGAATAATTGTTTAAATTTGACAGTTTAACTGCTAAATGATAACTCGACTATAGATGATACCTGAACCCTGTCAGTCTGCTCTTTAAAACTGTGTCAAGGTTTTCTTTTCCATATCCACAAATTCTAGCTTACCATCTGCACAAATGTTGTTTGATTTTAAAGCTGAGCCATAATTCTTAATGTGGAGTAAATAGCTACAGCCACCATCTTGGATATGTTGAGCTTCAGAATATTACTAGTTATCCAAGTCTGGATATATTCCTCATGTTTGTCAAGTAAATCTGCACTATATATTTTACCCAGATAGAAAGAGACGTAAAGTTGGGAATCGTCAGTATAGCAGTGATACTGTAATCCTAGATATATGTGTGTGTGTGAATATATATATATAAGTGTGTATACATATTTATATGGATGGAGGGTTTACTTAAAATGATCTACTCACAAATATCTAAACAAATTTCAACAAAAAATATTTGAATTCAAAAATATCAACACAAAATATTGATAAAATGTAACCACATCCAAAACCAATTTTTCCAGGGGCAATCCTCCTGACAACCCCCATTCTCTGCAAATTATATATACCACTTATACTCTTTACTTCAGTGCCAGGTTCCAGAAAAGACTCAAAATGGACATGAAGATAAAACCATCCCCCTATTTGTCAAATGACAGCTACATCAAAATGCCAAACATCTAGAACTGTATTTATTTAGCAGAGTCTGACAAGTTAAAATAATAATGCCAACTTTACTCAAGGTTAAAGAAACATATAGTGAAATGGAGTTTAGCTGAACTTCTAATTCCCGATGATTAATGGAAGCGCCATTAACAGCACTTCAGCAGTTGATTTAGAGATCACAGGTGTTTAAAGCCGCCATTTTAAAGCAACAAAAACAGTAAAGTTAGGTCACACAAGAAAAAAAATGTCTCTTCCCACTTTGTAAGCCCAACAGTTCTTGTCATGCTCTAGCAAAACAAACTGCTCAAATTGGAGCCCAGTCAGAAAAGAAGTAGAAAAACAAAGTAAGCATTTGTAGGTACAACAGAGAGATGATCATGAATCACAAGCAGGGCATTACAGTGCAATGGACCCAAGATGGTTCCATTTTGCGGAGGTAGTCAAATAACATAAACAGTAACGAAATTCAAAGAAAATTACTTGCTAAATAAAACTACCAAGCATACCTCTCAACCTCTGAGAGCAAGAAATCTGGACAAAGCCTTAAATAATAAATGTACATTTATTACTTTGCATTAGATAGTGGAGCTTTTCTCCTCGGGCCTCCACTGAAAATGGACATGTATCCAGTTGGACTAGCCCAGTTAACAAATGTAAAATAAAAATAAAATAAATAAATAAAATAAATAATGGTGGTGCAAAGGTCCAAAAATAGGGACATTTTTATATATTGCTCTTCTAAACTTAAAAGGTTGATAAACAGGTTTTGCATTAGCATGAATTTTCTGAAGAATATGAAATGTGAAACTTAAATGTATCTCATTATTTTCTGACTTCAACCCTCAAACATTGTCTCCTGTTCTGGGATGGGTGTGGGTCACTGCTGTCCTACTTTACTTGCTAATTGCTACTCATTAAAATTCTACTGTAATATTTTATAAATTTTTCTCGGTATGTGCAACTCTTTCCTGCATTGAGAACAAAGCATTGTAATTTCATTCAGGTACACTTCTGTGTAGTTCTGAATGACAATGTTTTCTTTGACTTTAATTGCCAGAAAACCACAATTTTTTATGAAAAACAGAACAAAAATATGAGACAAAAATCTGGACAGTTGAGAGGTATGCTGCCAAGTGCTATAAAACTGCAAAGCATGCTTTTCAAAGTAGTGAAACCTTGTCTTGCCAGCTAACTGCAACCATTTGCCAATATAGTTATACTTCCAGTTTGTGAACTTTGAGGTTTGAATAAGTTGATGGAGTTGGCTTTTGTGCCCTTAAGGTAGTGTCATCTCTCTCTCTCTTATTTTTCAATAATTGTAGAGATAAAACTAGGCAGATAAGGTTGGACAGCATGATGCCTATTATCATTGTTATATTGGCTGACAGTGTGTTTGATATTTTTTCAAGCTTTTCTCTCTAAAGCAATTATTCATTGAGAAATGTAAAGTTAGTCAAATAGTTTGACCTGGAAAGCAATTCATTTCTTTGTATATTTTTTCATGTCATAAAATCTTTTACAGATGTGGCAACTGTGTTGTTTAAAATGTCTGACAATGGCATCCAGATCTTTAAGGTATTTGACTGAAATACGTTATTATATAAGGTACAGACTAGGATTTGTTCTGCCTCCCAACATGTATAAAAGAGGCTGAGACTCATAGATAATTAGCATATTGTGCTGTGCCAATTAATGCAGGTAGTAACCATACTGAGAGTGTGGATGATTAAAAAAAAAAAAAACAATAATGCACTGTTTTGCCATTGAGTGGCTGCTTTATCAGTGCATGCTAATAAATACATAATGACGTGGAAATGAGACGCTTCCTGCAAATAAGTCAAATGAAATCTGCAAATCAAGGAGAACAAAATGGCATAGTGATTCAAAAATGTACAAAATAGTGGCACTGCTTTCTGCTACATACCCATTTTGGACACCATAATTTCTGGTGTACAATGGCAGCAGCAGTACTAAAGCTGCATGTGTTGGAGCCAGTGCAGGAGGTAGTCGAGGCAAGACCTTGCCCCCATATTGTGAATAGCATCTCCTTTGGTGTGACTACACTAGGAACTAAGAGGAACCTGTAGAAATCAGAAGAGACTTGGTCAATGGTTACAGCTTACAAATTCCTGTACTCTACCACTTTAAATGGCTATATCAGCATCAACTTGCAGGCCAACAGATTGTGGACTTTTTTCCAAGTGGACAGTGTGACTGTAAGAAGCCTAATCAAACTGTGTTGCCTTCAAGTGGAATTGGGAGATGCATGGAATGTCTGTTTCTGTAAATATAAAGATATGCGTAGCCTTAACTGTCTTGGATACAGGGACCTAAACCAGTTCACTAATATAATATTACAACGGTTTACTATTGAAATGTCGAATGGCACTTCATCGACTGTGCTATAGTCGAACACGGAAGTTCGAAAATAGTAATGTCGATGACAAAAAAACAATCTAGGACTGTGTTTTAACATGGGTAGAGGTAGGGGAGATGTTTGTAGTTCTGAATAATAATGAACACCTACCTCGACTTATGTTAAAACCATTCCTAGATTGTTTTTTTGACGTCTACATTACTATTTTCGAACTTCCATGTTCGACTATAGTACAGTCGACGTAGTGCCGTTCGACATTTTAATAGTAAACCTATTACAACATGTGGGACAGCATATCTGGCAGCAACATAGCTCATCTCCCTGAAACTGTGGAAGTCATAGAGTTATTTACACATTGTTATTGAAGCCAGATTGTGCCCAGAGAGCCTACTGTATATCAACAAGAATAGTTCCACACTCGGAACCACCAGGTTGTCTGCAATATCCAGGACATTACTTATATGTCCATGTATCACTATCATGTACATGGTATATGGACATTACTTGTATGTCCATGTACCACCATCATGTAAATGGTGTGTGTCTGATCTATACCAATGTCTCGTGAGGAGACGTCCGCTCCAGGGCAAACCTACCTCAGCTTGTAGAAGACCTATGCAAAACTCCTAACAATCCCTTGCAAATGGGCCCATCTGAGAAGGCTGCTGCATTCACCTGTGACTTCTACCAGCACCTGAACAGTTGCATAGAAAAGTCAGTACCCATCTACCCTAAATATAATGGCAAATTCAGGAATAAGCCTGTATCATGGAACTTCCATATTAACGAACTGTACAACAAAAGAAGGAAAAATAATGACAAGTTGTAAGAAATGCCCATTTCACTACCCAGAAGTGTAGCTGACTCAACCAGTGCCCTGTGCCAACACCATGAACTAGCACACTACCCTTTCAACTGAAGAGCCCCCAAAAATTCCTTTCCTTCTAGTTGCACAGCAACTAGGTTGCCAGATGTACAACATGCTGCCCCATTCTTCCTGCTCAGCCATTCAGGTCTCATTTCTGTGCACTGCACTTGTCCCTCCTCCATTGTATTAATTTTTTTTTTTTTGTAAACTGTAGCAAACTGCTTACTACAAATGTAACAAAGTACTACAGTGTGCATTTTTTAGTTAAAAAAAATCTGATAATGTGTAGCAAACTACTTGCTACAAATGCAGCAAACCGTTTTTACAGTTTATACCCTAATTGTACGAAGTGCTACAGTACTCATGTTTTGGTAAAAAAAAAAATTCTTCTTATAAATTATAGCAAATAGTTTCTACAGTTTGTTCTCTGCCTGTACAGGACACTGCAGTGCTCCAGTTTTAGTTAAAAAGAGATTTTTTTCCTTTTAAACTGTAGTAAACAGTTGCTACAGTTTAGACCACTCATGGAGCCCTATAGTGCTCAGCTTTGACTGCAAATGCAGAAGATGAAACAGATGATCATTCCCACTTATTTCTTGGCACCTAGGGCAGTTCCCCCTCTCACCTCACCCTAGCTACACTTCTGTCCCTACCTGAAGACTATGCTGAAATATGCCAGCAGCAAATTTACAAACACTATTAGGAAATGTAAATTAGAGTGTGAACTCAATGTTGCTACAGCTTCAGAAGGAAACTATAAATCTTTATTCAGTTGTGTCATAAAGTTAAGGAATAATATTCAACATTGTACTGAATGCAATCATAATAGCACTCATTTTGACCCCAAGGATATAGTTAATATTATTAGCAGACAAATTTAATGCCAAATTTACCTTTCCTACTCACATTGTTGCTTCCACTATCCCTGAGAATTTGGTTTTCCCTGAAATTACTTTGGAAAAAGCCTTTGAATCACTGTTAAAGGCTAAAAATAATACTTCCACAGGTCTGGATAGTATATAAGGCTGCGTTCTCATCAGTGCTATGTAAGCACTGTCTGGGCCTCTATGACTATTCAACCTATCTTTGTGTCTTTCGGCTTTCCCCGGTTAGGGGTCGCCACAGCGGAACTCCGGTCCGCTAATGATTGGTAGTGGATTTTTACATACCGGGTTACCAGCCCTGATGCACAACCTTCAATGAAGGCACGCCACATTCACGTATTGCTTCCACACAGAAGACGGTCTAGCTGAGAATCGAACGGGACAACGTCTTGCTATGAGGCGACAACGCTACCGCAACACCACCACCGCAGTACAACTATTCAACCTATCTATAGGGTTTTAACAAGAAAGTTAGAGCAAGCTGCTAACCAACTCAGTAAATGCTTCGTTCCCCAGATAAAAATAGACAGCATAAAAAATGAAGTACTGAAACGAAGCAACCAGGCAGTCTCTCGTTGATATAAAACCAATAAAATTTATTTTGTACAAATGATAAGCGCTTTCGCTAAAAAGCTTCTTCAGATCAAAAAGCAGTTTACATACTAATGAATTTCATTTATATATAGTAATTCAAATAGTTTTCAACCAATCACAATCATTACATCAATTAGATCTTAAAGTTATATCACTGTAGACAAGTACTTTAGTTATTTTCTAAATTATATGTGTAAAAAATATATGGTATCAAAAAATATTTTATAACTTAAATCCCCGCTATACTAGATAAATCATTTTGACCTTAGCATCTATAGTGCACACATATAATAATAAAAATATCTGTATATTCGTCAATTTATACAGATTTTTGCTGTAGCAGACTTCTAAAAAATGTACAAATAATGTCTCAGACTTCTAAGAAGTATGAATAACAATAAATAGATAAAAATAAACAAATATAAATGAATAAATCAATGACCAAGATAGACATTCATATATCCGTAAAAGAGATACATATATGAAAAATTTCAGTGATAATTATTTCAGTGAGAATTATTTTTCATATCTATCTTAAACCCTTCATAACAGATGTATTCAAATGAATTTATTTATTTTCTAGATGTATTAGGCTAATAAGTATTTTATATATATATATATATATATATATATATATATATATATATATTAGCTTTCTTTAAAACATTAGTATATAAATACATAGCAATACTTCTATATGAAGTATTTTATTTTGTGCAGAATAACAGATTGTTACAAATTATTATTCAAGGTAACTAATTACTTTTTTCAGACTGACAGATTAGTAACAGCTAATACTGGTAGAAATAACCTCTAGTGCACTTTAAATTCACACAAAGAATTTGCTATTAAGGCTAAAGCAACATGTAGAACATGTAATTTAGTGTATTTAGCTGAGTGCCAAATTTGTCATTCCTTTTACGTAGGGAAGACAAATAGACAATTTCAAGACAAAATAAGAGAACATATATATCACATCAAGAAAGGCTCTGAACATAATGCACTAGCTAAACACGTTGTACGATCAGGAGATACACATACATTTACTTTCAGAGCACTAGAGGTTATTTCTACCAGTATGCGGCAAGGAGATATCAAGAATCATACAGAATATAGAGAAAATAACTGGATAATTATACTAAGGGCTGACAGAGGTAGTGGCCTAAATGAACGGGCCACAATAAAACCGCTATTAAATAAGCGTAGAAACATCAAGTGAATATAAGCTTAGCTGTTACTAATCTGTCAGTCTGAAAAAAGTAATTAGTTACCTTGAATAATAATTTGTAACAATCTGTTATTCTGCACAAAATAAAATACTTCATATAGAAGTATTGCTATGTATTTATATACTAATGTTTTAAAGAAAGCTAATATATATATATATATATATATATATATATATATATATATATAAAATACTTATTAGCCTAATACATCTAGAAAATAAATAAATTCATTTGAATACATCTGTTATGAAGGGTTTAAGACAGATATGAAAAATAATTCTCACTGAAATAATTATCACTGAAATTTTTCATATGTGTATCTCTTTTACAGATATATGAATGTCTATCTTGGTCATTGATGTATTCATTTATATTTGTTTATTTTTATCTATTTATTGTTATTCATACTTCTTAGAAGTCTGAGACATTATTTGTACATTTTTTAGAAGTCTGATACAGCAAAAATGTGTATAAATTGAAGAATATACAGATATTTTTATTATTATATGTGTGCACTATAGATGCCAAGGTCAAAATGATTTATCTAGTATAGCGGGGATTTAAGTTATAAAATATTTTTTGATACCATATATTTTTTACACATATAATTTAGAAAATAACTAAAGTACCTGTCTACAGTGATATAACTTTAAGATCTAATTGATGTAATGATTGTGATTGGTTTAAAACTATTTGAATTTCTATATATAAATGAAATTCAATAGTAAGTAAACTGTTTTTTGATCTGAAGAAGCTTTTTAGCGAAAGCGCTTATCATTTGTACAAAATAAATTTTATTGGTTTTATATCAACGAGAGACTGCCTGGTTGCTTTGTTTCAGTACTTTGTTTTTTATGCTATCTATAGGGTTTGTTCCTCATACCTAGAGAACAGCTACTGTGATTTCCCCTAGACAAGACTGGTACTTCTACTGATCCAGGTAATTTCAATCCCATCAGCCTCGGCAAACATATATGCAAAGCCATGGAACATATGGAAGAACTCATTTATGCAGACATAGGTGGCCTAACTGATCAAGATCCCAATCAGTTTGCTTTTGTGAAGGGCAGGTTTTGTAAGCTTCTTTGAAAGGATTACATGAGCTGTGAACAGTGGGTATTCTGTGCACACTGCTTATCCTGACCTAGCTGAGGCTTTTAACACTGTCCCTCTTGCTAGCATTATTGAAAAATTAGGCAAGCTTAATGTAAATTCCCACAGTATGTTGTGGATTGCAAATTTGCTATCCAATTGATCCCAAATTGGGAAAGTTGATGTTTCCCTTTCTAAATGTAATATTGTAACTATTAAGCTGCCACAGGAAGATCAGTTCTAGGCTTTCTCCTGTTTGGTATTTATTTGCAGACATGAAAGTCAATATCCCAGAAGTGTGGATGACCAAGAGTTCTGATAACTGCAAAGTGGGTACTATAATCCACTCATCCACTGATAGAAAATCCAGCAATGGCTTGAATATGCACATACATGAATCAAAAACAGACTCAAATTAAATGAAAAATGTGCAGTACAGTAACATTAGGCAGGAAATGTTGATCCCAGCTCATATGTTATAAATAGTACTCTTCTTCAGACAGATACAATCATAAGATGCCTAGATACTTCTGTGAATGACTTCCTTTCATTTGATCACAATGTTTACACCATAGTCAGGATATCTTTCTGTGTAGTCCAGTTTAATACCATGTGAGTATTTTCAAGATCCAAAGAAGTTCTCCCACCACTGTGCTCTCCCCTTTCAGACCCATTGATGAATATGATGCCCCCCTTGACATGTACAAGTCCAAGTATGTCACTCAATCGGAAAGGTCACAACTATTTCTAACCAAAAAAATTAAAGGTCTCAAATCTTTCAACTATTCCAATAGATTAGCATGAAACTCTTTATACTCAGTACCCTACAGATTACTGAGAAGCGACCTGTATCTTGCTTTTTGAGTCTTGAAACTGCTTGACCTCCTATTTCTTTGCAAAAACAGTAGCTCCACAAACACCCGAATAGGGATTGATATTTACATCAACAAATAAACAAGGCTTGCTAGAGTGACAGGTTCCTAACTCACTGTACTCCTAGCCTATGAAATAAGTTACCACTACAGGTTAAATAAAGTATTATTTTAGCTACCTGTAAGGTTAGTCTTGGCTGAATGGATAGACACAAATTTACAACAAGGCTATCATGAGCAGCCCCCCTTTTCAATTTGTAAGGTGATCACTATTAAGTAGTTGAAAATGGCTAAGCATCTTTTGATCCTTGTGATTGCTCGCCTAGTGTGTTCATATGTTCCATGGGCACACCTGACACCATAACCTAGCACAGTGGACAGTGCCAGTGGTCATGTCATGACAGCTCAATCTCATTACTGGAGGATATGATCTCTGACTCCCCCCCCCCCCCACACACACACAGAATACATGGCTACTATGTTCACCTCCCAGAATACTACCCCATAGTATGGTGTGTCACTCACTTGTCTCTGTACTTCCCTACCTGTGCAAGTGATGATAATTATTATTATGTGCTAGATAGATAGGTCTGCACACAGTATATATCTTTGCAAGTAGGGGGCAGACCACATAGAATGTGGTGTGGTTTCATTGCAAGTAATGCAAGCAATGCTGTACAGCCTTGGCTGATGACCACAACCCCTCATACCATACAGGAAATGGCTTGTAACATAACCATTATAGGAATGTAAAACAGAGTGGAGCAAGTATTTTCTCTACTGAAGAATGCCTTGACACCTCAGGAGAGGCACTGCAGTCCAATCCATATGCAGCAAGATCTTTGTTTTGTGTGTGTTTTTGAGGTGCTATACCGCATGGCACTGTATAAACAACTAGAGCTGCAGGGAAACATCATGGCAGGGCCATACATACCAGTCACAGCAGCAGCAGCAGCAGCAGCACGGGGCAGTCGAGTGTCAAGGGAAGAACATTCAGCAGAAATAACACAGTTAAAGCTGAAACAGGTGCAGTGCATTACAGGGCTGGTAAAGAGATGCAGTCTAGTCCACAGCTATGAGCCATGATACAGACAACACAGAATAAAATGGTGCATGCAATATCCCAACCCAGATTATGGAGGGCAGTGCATGGGATGGACATACTGTGCATTTGACATTGCCATACCCACACAGGTTACAGGGTGGGCAGGACACAATTATCATCAGTTGCACAGGTAGGGAAGTACAGAGACAAGTCACTGACACATCATAATATGGGGTAGTATTCTGGGAGGTGAACATAGTAGCCATGTATTCTGTGTGTGTGGGGGGGTGAGGAGTCAGAGATCATATCCTCCAGTAATGAGATTGAGCTGTCATGACATGACCACTGGCACTGTCCACTGTGCTAGGTTATGGTGTCAGGGTTCAATGCAGTCCATGACAGGGTAGGGATAGAACTAAAGAGCTGTGTGCATGCATCTTGACATTCTGATGTTGAGCATGGTTGCCCATAGCCTGAATGATGTCCATGATGAGGGTTGTCAAACTGTGCACCTGCTATCGAAAGGAAAGGGAAGGCATAGCAATATGGTACTGAGTATGTGCAGCCTGATTAAGCACCCTAGGCATGAGCTAGATGAGATCTTTTGGCCATGAGCTGGAAGAATGTCATGACCAGAGATGACAGTCATGCTTTTTCAATAGTGTTTTGTCTAATCTGACTTGAAATGGCCTGTAGCTGACCCACCTCACTTTAGGACCCTGCAATGGCAGTGAATTGTATGGACTTTGGAAGCAGACCAGATGGTGGCTATTAAAGTGTCTCATGGGAGTGTGTACTGAGACAACATTTGCCACTAGCAACTTCATCAGCATTGTTTGCCCTCAGTCCCTACATCCTATGTTGATTTCCGGTTGGAGCACATCATCTCTTATGCCATGGATCACAAACCATCTGAACAATGTTGTGGGTAGCAGACCTCTGTGACAGGATATGTGTGTGCACACTGTGTGATCATGAGTGTCAGAGCCATACTGGGACAGTTCTGAAGTCATGGTGGTGCTGCACCCCCTGTACCTATCCCCCAGTGATGGATATGCCTACCGCAGAGAGCATGACAGATGTGTGGGCTTGGAAACACAGGTGGAGCATGTGATGCATATGCAAGTGTACCATGTTTGTCGTGCATTATTGATGCTGTGTACTCAGCCTGTACCTCTAGATGGGCCTCTGTAATGGTGGATGTTGGTGACACCTTCTCTTGTGGTGTAGCAGACATTGCCACTGTGTCAATTGCATTTTCATCATCAGCCACAGGTGTGGGGATGATGTCAGTCTTGTGCTGGGCCTGCTATGCTGGACCCTTCACCTGTGAAACCCATAAAAGCATGAGCACACGTCACTATTGTTAGCCCACTCACGTATGCCTTTGTGACACCTTATATATACTACACATAAAATACTGCTATAGCATATGTTGTCAGACATACCTGATCATGCAAAAGTGCTGCATCTAAAGATCAGTAGTGTCTGCAAGGACAGATTTGCAGGTGGGCCATGGTCAAGCCTTCCCTGTAAATATGCAGTGAGTATACTATAATGGACAGTATTATCCCTGCGTTTGTACTACTGAAACATGGGTATTTAGTGGCAGCTCAGCTCCAATATACAACCCAATCCATGTATGAGGGACCACTCCTCCTGGTCTCACAGCAATTCACATCCTGTGCAAGTCCTTATTAAATATCATTCTTATAATGCGGTACCGTTACACAGGAGGAGCATGCCATGTGTGTGTGTGTGAAGGGTCAGCAGTAGTCCTTCATTCTCCTTCTTTCCTCTTTCGGCTGTTCCCATTAGGGGTCACCACAGCAGATCATCTGTTTCCATTTCTTCCTGTCCTCTGCATATTGCTCTGTTATACCAACCACCTGCATGTCCTCTCTCACCATGTCCATAAACCTTATCTTAGGCCTTCCTCTTTTCCTCGTACCTGGCAGCTCCATCCTTAGCATCCTTTTCCCAATATATCCATCATCCCTCCTCAGCATATGAACAAAGCAATGCAATCTCGCCTCTCTGACATTGTCTCCAAACCATCCCACCTGAGCTGACCCTCTAATATACCAATTTCTAATCCTGTCCATCCTTGTCACACCCAGTGCAAATCTTAACATCTTTAACTCTGCCCCTTCCAGCTCTGACTCCTCCCTTTTTGTCAGTCCCACCGTCTCCAATCCATATAACATAGCTGGTCTCACTACCCTCTTGTAGACCTTCCCTTTCACTCTGTCTGGTACCCATCTGTCACAAATCACTCCTGACACTCTTCTCCACCCATTCCACCCTGCCTGTACTCTCTTCTTCACCTATCTTCCACACTCACCATTACTCTGAACTGTTGAGCCCAAGTACTTAAACTCATCCACCCTCGCCAACTCTACTCCCTGCATCCTCACCATTCCTCAGTCCTCATTCTCATTCACACACATATAGTATGTCTTAGTCCTGCTGACCTTCATTCCTCTCCTCTCCTCTCTTCATTCAGTAGTTCTTCATTCTCCTGTCTAGTGAAATTTTCAATTTGTTATCTCCCACAGATGACTATGCCAGTCCCTGTACATCCATTCATTTGTTGCTGTCAAGTTGTGTTCAACTTCCATAATGATCCTATGAGCAGTTGGCTCCATTCACAGAGTTTACAAGGCAAATAGGGAACACAAGTAGATTGATAGGCTTTTCCTCTGTATCACATATACACCACATCTGCAATTTAGAGTCAACAATCCATGTAACACATATATTTGGAGTGAAGAAGAAAGCCAGGGCATCCTGAAAAAACCCACCCAGATAAAAGGAGGACATGCAGACTCCACATAGAAGATATTGCCAGCAAGAACTGAACCAAGGAACCTTTTGTAAAGAGGTGACAATGCTACTCACTGTGCCACTCCAGTACTTGTACACTTGTGTGCAAAACATGTCATTCTCTGGGGTATACAGTATGCTGTGAGATGGCAACAGCCTTCACTTTTTAGCACCAAGTAATCATGTGTTAGTTCTACACACAACCTCTCCTTTGTTTGTACAGTAGTCATTTTTTACATAACAGAACAGAGAGAACAAGATATTAGGACTGCCTGGGTCCAGATGGGTGGGGCAAGAGGAATAACAAAGGTGAGGGCATTCAAGACTTCTGTCTGGCAAATGGCATGACAGTAGCCAACACATGGTTCAGAAAGAGAGGCAGTCATAATGTCACATACAAGAGTGGCCAACATGCAACTCAGATAGACTTCCGCCTAGTAAGGAATGGACATTGAGATAGAATCAGTGATTCCAAAGTCATACCCAGTGAAACAGTCAGCACACAGCATAAATCACTGGTTGCCACAATCAGCTGCAAGCAGTGATCAGGGAATAAGGTTAACAGAGACTAGGCTGAAGACTTGGAAGTTGACTGGAGAGAGCACACCCATTCAAGGAATTACTCAGGGCTATAGCACCTCAAGAAGAAGAGGAAATAGGTAGTTCTGAAGATAAATATCAGTACCTCAAAACAGCATGTGTGATGACTACAGAATAGATATGCATTTGAGACAGGTATGGAATGAATTACATATGGAAATCTGGTAGTAGAATGCAGAAGTCCAGGAAGTCATTAAAAGAAAGAAGGTATGCAGGAAAAAGTGGGAGATAGAAAAGATGGACCAGGCTAGGAAGGAATACTGGTTGACTAACAAATAAGCTGTGAAAGTAGTTGCAATAGCAAAGAACAAGGCATTGCAGCTTCTGGAAAATAAGTCAGTAGCTGGCACATAGAAACTCTATCAGGTTGCAAGGGAAAGACAGAAATGAAACTAAGATGTTCAGACCCTTCATAAGGGATACCAACAACAACCTGCTCACCAGTCCACGGGACATCCAAGGCAGACAGAAGGGGCACAACTTCTGAATCAAGAAAATCCCACAAAAGCTGTACTTCCCCAGACAAAGCCTATGATGAGAGAAGAGAAGGAGCCCACCATAGAAGAAGTAAGTACAGCACTAAGGAAAATGAAGTTACAGAAAGCAACAAGCTCAGATGAGGTCACAGCAGATATGATAAAGTTGCTGGGTGAGATAGAGGAGAAATGGATCCTGAGGGTTCTCAGAGCAGTGTGGAGAGAAAGGTATATCCCAGATGACTGGAGAATAAGCATATTTGTGCCAGTGCACAAGAACAAAGGGGACATACTCAACTGTGGGCTGTACAGAGGTTTCATATTCCTGTCACACTGCATGAAAGTTCTGGACAGAGTGATTTATAAACTGATATGCAGATTAGTAGAAAGTAAGATGAGAGATAAGCAGTTTGGATTCACTGATATGCAGATTAGTAGAAAGTAAGATGAGAGATAAGCAGTTTGGATTCACTGATATGCAGATTAGTAGAAAGTAAGATGAGAGATAAGAAGTTTGGATTCACTGATATGCAGATTAGTAGAAAGTAAGATGAGAAATAAGCAGTTTGGATTCAGATCAGGATGCAACACAACTGACACAATGTTTGTAGTGAAACAAACAGTTGAGAAGATGCTAGAGATGAGGAAAGAGTCCAAGTGGACATTCCTAGACTTGGAGAAAACAAATGACAATGTTTGAAGAAAGCTGATTTGGTCAGGTCTGTGGTGGTTCAAAGTCCCAGAAACATTGTTAGAATTAGTGCAAGCAATGTACAAGAACTGAATGATTCAAGTAGGAACAATGTTTGGTCTCACAAAGGCGTCCTAGTAGGAGTGGGTGTACAACAGAGTTCAGCTCTAAGTCCACTGCTGTTCATACTGGTGATGGACTACATCAATACAATCCTAGGATGGTGGCCTAATGGTTAAGGTGTTTGCCTTACAAACACAAGGTGTAGGGTTTGAGTCTCACAAGGGATAATTGGCTAGGCTTAAAATGGCTCACAAGGGCAGTTAGCCTAGTACTAATTTATGAACCTATTGGCAAACAGATTGGGGGGGGGGGCAAATCAACAAAGTTGCTGTATGTAAACAATGTGGGATTACAGGCAGACTGTAGCACTTGTCTATGAATCCTGGCCACAGTCTTAATTTTCTTAAAGATAAGGGCATTAACTGAATAAAGATAGGGTTGATACTGCTGCTGTTCATTGTTTCTTAAGGTGAGATTTGTAGAATAAGGAGCGGCGTTAGGTCAACTGATGCCCTAGGCAAAAAGGCTCCACGGCGTCCCCCCCACCACACCACCTGGTGCCCCTACTAGAGCAGTGCCCTAGGCAGCCACCTAGTTGGCCTATGCCTAAGGCCGGCTATGTGTAGAATACAGAGTTTATATCTTCAAATGCTACTGACCTAGCTGAAAGAAGTTGAATGCTATGTGCTACATTTGCTTTCTAGAAAGCTTAGTATGAGTAAAGATCTCATTTATTTTTATTCATTTGTTTACCAGGGTAATCTCACTAGACCAATATTCACTTATTAGGGCAGGCCTGAGAATGGTATTCCTTCTGACTGGGGACATTTGGTGAATGCACCAGTGAACTTCCCTTACTCTTTTTGTGCTCTGGGATCATATACATCCACATGGGTTACCACCAACTCAGATAGATGGCATTTCAGTTTATTGTCTTATACAAAGGACAGCACACTCAGTGCAGGACCCCTCACTTAAGCTGCACTGCAGTCTATTAGAAAAATAATCCAAGTACCTGCTATGTGAATAAAACCCACAGCCTTCCAATCTTCCAGCACCCAAGGCAAGTATGATTCTTTTGAGCTATTGACACCATTATAAATCATGGAAGTTAATTACATCTTCAGTGTCTGTATCTTACTTTTCTCACCGTACAGACATCACAAAGTGACAGAAGTGAATAAGAACTTGCTGATCTGAAGAAATACACCTGCAGAATAGTTGCTGACATTTCTGTTTTGCTTAAGTGTCTCATTGAATGAACAAAAATGTTATGCAGTTATATGAATTAAAGTTTCTTTTTTCTGTTTTTTTGTTCTGGTGTTTTAGTGCACAATTGAATTTATAGTGATTATTACATTATCAAAGATAAGCAGTAATTTGAAAGATTATGCTGTTTCTCTTTGGCCTCTATATTTGGGATAACTGTTTTGTTCTCCATTTTGCATCTGATCCTGCAATTACAACCTCATAATACCAACTTTTATTAAGTACTTGCATTTTTTTGGTTTGGCAGCATAAAAATCATCTATATTATGGTAAAATCTCACATTGAAGCTGAAGTTGTGATTTTCCTGAATGGATGAAGCAAAGTATTTTCTGACTGTGGGAAAAGATGGAGATGAAATCTCTGTTCTAGGAGAACTAAGCACTGTCTGTATGACTTAAAAACTGGCCAGAGCATAGGAAGAAGGTGGGTAAATATTTTTAATGGAACTTTTTTGTATTTATTATATTTTATTTACTCTTTGTTGACTGCATTAGTCCCACTAGGCCAGTGTCCTTTTTTCAGGAGGGAAACCCAAGATTAAATTCAAACTGATTAGAGAAACTTTGGCTAGGGCACCGAGGAAGTTCCCATAGTCTTTTTTGATAAGTGCATGAGATCTTTTATATCTACCTAAGCTACTGCCAGCTCCAGCAGATGGGACCTTGGTTTAATGTCTCAGCTGAAGGACAGCAAGACCCTATTATGCTGCACTGCAATATCAGTATTGGAAAATTAATCCAAGTACCTACAACAAAAATAGAATCCATAGCTTTCTGATGTAGCACTAAAGGTAAGTGCACTACCTGTTCAGCCACTGCTACTGATAATTGAATAGTGAACACAGAAGATGATGGGGAGAGAGAGATAGGTATATAACCAAATAGAAGGCAAATCTTGGTTAGATTAATAGAGACAGTAATAGAATAAAGCAATAGCAGTTGAAATTTAATAGTCATAGCCAGTTCTGAATAACACAGCTCAGGAGGATATGGCTCACTAAAAGAACCCACACTGTGAAAGTAGCAGACTCCAAATCCGCCTTCAGATCAGTGACAAGTGGAGTACCACAGGTAGGACTTGAACCAAAATTTGTGTATGCGGCAAACAATTATTTAAAATACTTATTAGAACACCCTATTTCTAAACCAGCCACCAACCTTAAGGGTACCACAAGGTGTGGGGCTTGTGAATATTGCAGGTTCATTTTAACTTCCCCTGTAGTTAATATTGAAGGGGCTGTGTTTGACATCAAATTGGCAGCAGTATCCTGTGTTACAAGAGGGGTGGTTTATGTTGCCATCTGTCAGGACTGTTTTTATTTTTACATAGGGAAAACTGAGAAGATGTTGAACAAGAGGATTTACGAGCATCTTTATGATGTTCGAAGACAGGATGAAAATAATGCATTGTACTGACATATAAAAATTAACCCCAACCATACATTTTATTATGGTATCCTAGAAGTGGTAGGTAAGGATATTGGGGGGGGGGGGTGACTGGAAGAACAAGTTGGAAAGGGCTGAGATGAAGTGGCAGATGCATTAGAACTTAACTGTAGTACCAGGGTTAAACGATTTTATATCACTTAAGCCAGAACTGAAATATAGAGCAAAATATTTATAAAAAAACTAGTTTTTAAGTATTTATGACTGTTCTTTTAAATAATTTGTATATTTGATTGTTTTACCACTTTGGTCATTATGTTTTTTTAAATGGGGTGTTTTTTTCTTGTAACACAGTTCTGAAGAAGTCCAGGAAGGACGAAAGCGCTTGACTGTGGTTGCATTTTTGGAGGAAATCCTGTGTTATCATTTTATCTTATGGAGTTTCTTTTACATCAAGACTTTGATTAAAATTTTGGTTATTCTACCTTTGACGTGATTCTTGGCTCCCAGCTTCAGAGTGTTTGTTTGATTCTTGGTTTTTCTTACACTCTGTTACCGGTTATCTTCTGTTATCTTCCAAATTACTAGTAAATATGTATGTAAATGCATGTATCCTTTCAAGATCAGTTTTCAGTTTAGATCCACTGAGTGCTGCTTAGACAGACCATGGTGTCAGTTAAGCAAGTATTAGTGAATAAATGAATGTGTAAATGAATGAATGTACCCAGACAATAGGTGTAGGGGTCAGTTTGGCCTTATCTTGTCATCTTACCTCTCAACCTCTAAATGCAAGAAATCTGGACAAAGCTAAAAGTAATGGGGGACAAAGATCCAAATTCAGAGACACATTTTAAATATTGCTTTTATAAATTTAGAAAGTTGCCGGAATGGTAGGTTTTATATTAGCATGCATTTCCTGAAGGATATGAAAAACAGAAACCCAAATACTTGTCATTATTTAATGATTCAGTATTCACTGATTTCAAGAAAACTACATATTTTTTAAGAGGAACAAACCAAAAATCTGAGGCAAAAACTGGACATTCTGCAAAATTCTGGACAGTTAAGAGGAATGATAGTCATAAGTCATTTTGCACTTCCTAGCAGAAAGGTCTGCTATTCACACTTTTCTGACCTCACAAAGTACTTTCATAATTTATGCGAATGAAGCACTTTAGAGTCTATGGTCTTTTTTTGTTTCATCATCACTGTGTCTTTTTTTTTTTTTTTTTTTTGAGCAGATGAGAATGTCAGAGAGTGAAAATTTTACGTTTCATGTCTGCCTTCAGTTTACTACAGTTAATGCCAAAGACATATCTTCTTTATTTTCATGAACAGCTTTATTTTATTTTATTTTTTTACTGGTATCTTTGTTTCCATTAGGTGACATTGTGACCATCTGATTTATTTGAACAACAGACTTTAACATACATAAATAAGCATTTATTTATGTTTATATATATATATATATATATATATATATATATATATATATATATATATATATATATATAAAAGAATAGCAAACCAACAGTTCTCACTTGTAAAAACAATGACATACTAAGATTAAATAAATCCAAACCTAATGCAGAAAGATGAATCCTGTTATTCAAAAATCAGACAGAATTTCCATCAGGAAGATCCCAGTGCTTGATGAGTAAAATTACTAACCAATGAGAAGAAGTACAAGTTACTCTGATCCAATGCCAGAAGTCTCAGAATGAAATACAGTAGTTTGTTCAGGAATCCAATCCAAGTCACCCCCCCCCCCCCAAAAAAAAATAAACTATAAGAGACTGGATATTACCTAGTTCATTAATATCCTTAAGGAAAAGTTGATATCAAATAATTCCATTTCAGTCCTGGAATTCCTTTCCTCACTTCTTCATATAAACATGGATCCAATCCTAATTTCTCATCTCCGTTGCAAAGTTTTACTCTCTCAGCAGCTCTGCAAATGAATGATCTCCTTAAATAATGATGCACATTTTTTTCTAGAAGAAAGGAAATGTGAAAACAAAAATACAACATAGACATTGGAGAATTAGCATGACTGATGAGCATCAGATTACTATCTTTCATATTTTTAATAATTTCCACTGTAGTGTGCTAAATATGATGACTGTCAGTTTCTAAACAAGTGAGAATACCCAACAGAAGGCAACCTTTGGTGAAACAAGACCTTTCACAAACATGTGTCTGGGTTCCTTAGAATCAAAACAGAACCACACAGAAGAACAAATGCTAGCCTTTACAAGCTAATAAGGTTAGAGAGGGGTACTCAGTGTAATAAATCAACCACATAGACAAATTAAAGAGTCTACCGATTTATCTAAGATGACATGATGACCACTACCTGATTGATCAGTCTTAGACTTACGAATCCAAACCATAACACTGTCCTGAATTAAGGAAATACGTTTCCATCACATAGATCCCAGCAACAGCTGATCTGAAAGGCCCCTGCATACATCAGATCGCGTAAGACTGGTAACTGGGTGAAGCTGTATGAACAAATAAAATGGATTTCAACAGCCAATGTCGTATAGGTTGCTGAAAATCAGAATGGTTTCCTCCTAATCTATTCCAGCCTTTTAATATCCTGACTAACTTCCTAATGTTTAGTTATATCCTGAAGATTAAAAGCCTTTGGAATTAAACTAATAGCAGCCAATTGGTGCAATGGTTAAGATGTTTGCATCATAGACACAAGGTACAGGAGTTTGATTCTCATCTTTGGAAAGAAACTAGCTAGGCATAAAATGGCCTACAGGAGTAGCTAGCCTAGTAATTAGCTATGAACCTATAAACATATTACAGTACAAGGTGCTTGATGTTCTGTCACAACAAAATATTAAATGAAAAAAAACAAAATCTTTCTTCTAAAAGAGAGAGGCATACATAATTGTCTATAGAGTGTTTGATAGCTGCTTTGTATACTTTGGCAATTATGGACCGTGAATCCCACTACATGGAACTTGTTAATCCTCTTCAGTCAACCAAACGTCTTCTGGAATGCGAGTTGGAACAGCTGCATTGGAAGCCAACTGCCAGAATGTGGACACCTACAGTGAGAAAGAGAATCAGGCAACCCATTGTGAATGCCTGGAATGTGCTGTGCAGAGAATGAAGAATAGTATTGTTATCATTATAATTGAATGAACCCACACAAACTTGAACTATTTCTTAATTACTACTTAAGCGACAGCTTTGTTATTTGGTCTTAAACAGACTTATTTCATGACTGATCCTACCATACCAGTGCTGTTACCCAAATAGACATAATTTCTCAAAAATGTGTTATCTTTGACCCTTTCTTTAGACTGCTACAGTGACCATGAAGCTGAAAACCACTGTCTGCTAAAATATACCCCATTCTGCAAGTCTCGAACCCATGACCCTGTGCAGTAGACGTCTAATCTAACAATAAGAAAATAGCTCAATAATGGCAGCACTTGTCTTTGTTTTTTTTCAGATATTACTGCCATGAAATAAATGAATCCCAACACCTGGTTATCCTAGGATTTACCCTTGTGGCTCTTGGTCTGACACTTGCCTAACATTGCTAAAACATCAAGCAAGTGTTTTGAACCTAGTACTTCAGAATCCGGTATATGTTATAATCTGTCCAAATTAATATGATCAAATAGTTTCACATATTTGCCATTACATATTTTTCTTTCACTGAGTAACGTGTGATGTAATTCCAGCCCCATGCTGAGTAGTGCTAACGTTATCTATAATTAAACTTGCATCTTTAGTAATCTTATCTGCTTGGGCAGCTACTGTTAGTAATAGTTCAAATGACCAATCTTGAATGAGCCTGTAAAACAGATGGCATGCCCTCATAAAAAGTCTGGGTTTACCCTGTTTATTCAAAACATTTGTAAATGTCAGCAAATACTCACCTATCTGTTAAAACCATCCATTTCCACAGGTTTCGGTATCCCAATTATCCCCCTACCTGTGGCAAATACAATCAGCGAATACTTTTTGGAGGATGGCGCCAGCTCTTTCTTCACTTCCTGCTGTTGGATCTTCGCCATCTGCATTTGCATCTATTGTTTGCCAGAACCTCTCCTTGCTTTAGTTTGTACTAATTCTGACAATTGCTGTGCTCCCTCTGTTGGCCCTTCATCAAAAAGCAAACATGCATCCTTTGCAATACAGCTGTTTCGCTTTCTCCTATGAAGCCTTTAGCCCACCAATAGCCATTGACACCAAAGAATAGGAAACCCAGGAGCCTAATCTTAAAAAAAATATTGTCCATGTATTATTATATTTCAATGGAGTTTAATTGCTCTTTTCTTTATTGTTTTATTTTAATGAAATTCAACTCTGGCTGCTGGCTTAGAAGGAAATCACTTCTTAGGGAAAGCTGCAGTGGCACTGAAAGACAAAAAGAGCTAGTGGATGCAGTTTAAAAAAATGCACTCTCAAGTAATTCCTGGGGTGGGCAAAGTCATCTACATCACAAACAGCTTTTGTCTTTGCCATTAGACGTCTTATTGCCATTCACACTCATGACTTCAAATAACTCAAGACCATAAACAGTTTTGTCTCTATCGTTGTAACTCTAGGTTTATATATTTTCATTTGAAACAGGGGCCATAAAACAAAGCATTTATTTTGCATTACAATTTGTTGAGACAGATTCTACAATACCAGACTTGTCACACCTTACAGTTTGGTGAGACAGGCTTCACAGTACTAAATTCTGCATTTGTATTATCATATGAAGAACTCACATAACTGCAGGTGTTTACGCTTTCCTCCTCATTAAACACTGAGTTAACTCTACATTTGCAGCCTTTACACTTATTTCCAAGCTATTTTACATTAACAAGTATTTCAGATTGGGTTTCCCTAATACCCATCTCCTTTGATGGATTTGCAGTCTTTAAATCTACCTTTTCAGACTGCTTCTTTTTCACTGACTCAGAATTTGCATTTACAGTCCATGCATTTACAGTCCCGTCTTTACTTGCATATTTTCACACATTTTCATTTCTACAGCTTCATGTAAAGACTGTCTCTTCAATGCAACTATTCCTCAAATAATCATGTCCTAGAATATGAAACACTTATGACCTACTTTTCCTTCAGTAGCCTAAACTACACATACAAAAATTTTCTTTATTATTAGTTTTCTTTTGATCATTGTAGCTCAAGCTTACTGAAGTTAATTTTTTGTTTTATTTTAAATAACATTTTCATATTTGTCTTAAAGAGGCACTTTCAGATATCTCATATAGTCACATGGCTATGCTCTTCAGATTCTTTCTCACATGCATAACACTCAAATCACAACAGTGTAACTATCTCTTCTTAAATGTAAACATTTCTTCATATGCTATACGTTAATATATATTTATATCTGTATCTATACATACACACACACATATATATATATATATATATATATATATATATATATATATATGTATGTATGTATATACACACACACACACACACACACACACATATATATATATATATATATGTATATATATATATATATATATATATATATATATATATATAGGTCATTTCCCCAAACTCAGCCAATTTACTTCTGTTCATCATAGATCACTTTAGAAACTTCAGTTTTGCAAGAATAAAAGAGACTTGTTTTCTACAAGCAAGCTTCTTGAATTTACAACTTAGTATTATACTTTATCTAATTTTAAAATGTCGGAGGTCACTGAACCCAGCACAGTTTTGTCTAAAAGTCAAAGATTCTGTACTTCTACAATCAAGTAATATAATTTCCGAATTATACATTTTATTCTAAAATTTTCCAAATAATTGCTGCCCAGCAGTATTACATTCTTTTATAACATCAAGCTACTCTTGCAGCCAAAGTTCCATTTTAAAGCATAGCACAAGTGGCTCATTTGAAGTTTTCAACTGTAAAAAGTATAACTTTCCATGAGCATGATCATGCAGTTAGGCTCTGTTGTCAGCTTGTTCTCCAACAACATCATAACTGGTGGCTTTTGGTAAGAAGAAAATTAGATTTTTAACACATTTTATCTTTAGGGTTGATGAAAAGTTCAGAGATTTTCAGTTTTTAAAACCAAACATTATTTACTGTTATTCCAAATTGGGCATCTTCTTGGCCTTACCCTTTTTATAAACACAACACAGACATGTTCAAAATATCAGATTTTCATTTACTAGTTCAATTAGAAACATCAGTTAATATTTATGACAGTTCTTTTTTGATCAACTTTCATTAGAGAGATCCCTTTTAGGCTGTCAGTAGTCAGACTTTAGTAGGTCTAACATTACAGTATTTCACTCTTTTAGACAGCACTTTTTCATTCATTTCAGGTGGCTCACTTCTTACAATTCTTCCATGATTCGCTCTGCTTAACCAGTCTGCTAGAGGACTCACATTTCACCACTCAAGGATTCACATTTCAAAAGCCTTTTCCAAAGGCCTATGCCTTTCCCTGCTGAGTTAATCAACAGCTATGGTGTATTGTTAATCCTTGCTAGCAGAGATGCACTTGCAACCAGACCTGTACTTGACCTACTTTGTCACTGTATATTTGTATATCTAACCATGTGTGCAGTGGCGGCTGGTGACTTCAAATCAAAGGGGGGCTGGTGGAGATAGCTAAATGGGTGGGATCAACTGGAAGGGGTGTGGTCAACTAGAAAGGGGTGGACTTATGCTAAAAATCGCAAAAACTGGACGTTAATTAAAAATGCTGCCCTGGGTGCCAAACCATCATTATGAGAGTCCAATCAAGACAAAATGAATTTTAGAAAAAAAATATTTCACTGCATTGGCTACATGACTTAATATCTAGATGGAAACAAAAAGGTTTTGTGGCATGAAAAAATTATTTTTAAATGCCTGTCAAAATCAGGTATATAAAAAAAAAACAAGCAGCACTCAACTCAAACCACTTCTCCTTGCACTGCAGTTGTAATTATAATTTATATTCAGCTTCATAAAAGTACCAAGTAATATGCTGAAAGTAGCAATTTCTGTGATACCCCCAGTTGTAAAAATGTTTCTTATCCGAAATAGACCTGCCTGACAACAACTATTTACTTGTTTCATGGGGAAAACATGATCAAAGTAAAAAAAATGAACAGCAATCAAGAAACAAGCTCAAGATAAATTGCTTAAAGTATTATTGCACAAGTTATGGACCACACATAATAGATTGGCACTCTGTTTAGTTTATGGGTAAAGCCTGCAAACGTGACTACAAGTCTCCAATAAATGTAATGAGCTTCTGAAAATACTGTAATCCTGTCCTTTATTACAAATACTGTCATATGCATTTCAATATCTAAAGCTTATAAGCTACCCAGTTATGTAAATTTTCTCTGGATGGCAACAACAAAAAAGGATTTCAGTGTTGGTAATTCTTATTAAAGCTTACTTGCATCTTATACTCTCAGACAAGCTTACCTGATGGTCATTAAAGCAACAGGCACTGCAGCAACATGCATTTTCTGAATAAGAAGAAGCATAAATCAACAGTATAAAAATATGACAGAAAATCAGAGCATTCTGCAAAACCAAGGACAGATGAAAAGCCACTGTAGTACTTGTGTCTACCTTGGATGGGGGGATACTCTGCATATTTACACTGCATAACTGCTCCTTGCCTTGATTGGACACATCCAGAGTCACTACAAGGGGGAGTGGGGTGCAACAAGTGTGTGTCAATTTGAAATGTCTCTGGCTGACGGTGATGGCCCTGACACATCTGTCATACCTCTCAACCTCAGAGCAAGAAATCTGGACAAAGGCATAAACAGAAGTGGGACAAAGGACCAAAAATAAGGACAATTTTTAAATACTGCTCTTATAAACTTAGAAAGATAATAGAACAGTAGTAGGTCTTTCATTAGTATGAATTTTCTGAAGGGTATGAAATCTGAAACTCAAATGTCTGTCATTATTTTCTAACTTCAATCTTTAATGAATTGCCACTAATTTGCCAGAAAACCCCAATTTTATGGAAAATGGACCAAAAATGTGATGCAAAAATATAAAATAGCCACACAATACAGCTGGGAACCTGTCAAAGAAGGGACACTTTTTTAATATTAGTACTGTTAACTTGAGCAGCTGACAAAATAAGAGAATCTACATGCATTTCTGAAATTGAAAATAATCTGTAACTCTGATCATTACAATATTTATTAATTGTAAACCCTCCACGTTTTCTTCCAAATTTGCCATTTTGCAGAGGGATTATTAGGGGGAGAGCAACATTTTGAGAGAAAAATCAGGGACAGTTGAGAGGTTTGGATATACCTAATTATGTAACGTGATTTATCTGTGCATACCTCTCAACGCAGGAAATCTGGACAAGGCAAATATATTGTGGGAACATACAAACAGTACTAAAAATTGCCTTGTATAAACAATCTGAAGGGTATGAAGTCTGAAACTCAATGTCTGTCATTATTTAGTGACTTAATTCCTAAATGATTTGCCAGAAAACCACACATTTTTTGAGGAACAAACCAAAAATAAGCAAAAATCTAGTCATACTGCAAAAATCTGGACAGTTGAGAGGTATAGTTCAGCTGGGGCTGTCTGAGTTTACCACCCTTCCCCCCTTCACAAAATCATGGTCAAATGGGACATGCATTCCAATGTCCCATTACTTGGCTATTTCACCCCATTTACCATAAACACCATAATGTGCATACTCCTTTACTTCTACAATGATTTGGATTTCATTTAAAAGTTTTATTTTACATTTTATTGCACAAACATTAATACTAATAGACATCTACTAACCAAGGCAATGCAGTCTCACAATGAAAATAGACTTGGCATTAAAACTTCTCAGCCTTTGAAACTCACATTCATTGGAAAAGCATTGAAACCCACATTCAACGAAAATACATCTGGACAGTGGCAGATAAAGATTAACTTTGGGCTGTTTTCAAATCATAGGCCCCTTGCACAGGAAGCATACATGTGTTCTCTGATACACCTTCCTGACTGTATTAAATTATATTCCATGTATAATACAATGCAGTTGTTAGAAGGCATTTTAAATTTATTGTTTTGAACATTTTTCCAGTAAACGGTGAAACAAAATACATGTACCAATAATGACAAAACTGCCCAGTTCAGAACATTTCCATCATAAAAGCCTACTCAAACTTCTACAATCCAGCAGTATCAGTAAATATGCACAATCTCTGCATAAGTAAAAGTCATATAAATAATTCCACATTAGAGAGATCTGTAACTAAATGAAGAGGTTGCTGCTAGCAAGCAACTTTATATTTCATTGTTTTATCTACAAATAAAGTGCCTGCTGCCCTTGAGGAATAAATTGCCTATGTTACAATAGAAAAGATGATAAGCTAGTAGTACTGCAATAGGGAATGGATGGCAAACTGATAACAGGTTCATCGTTACTAGATATCTCCGCCAAAGAGGGCATTCTCAGGACTGCAGCATCTTCCCCCTTTAAAAGTACAATACAGTACTGTATCAGCAATGCATCTATATACTGTGGAAGTAGAACCCGCAGCCTTCTGCATCAAATGCAAGTACACTACCTGTTGTGCTATTAACAAGGCAAGCAGATTCAGCATAAGCACTAAATTTCTCTTCAATCTCAGCTCCTTGTAAAATCCATTCAACTGTATCTGTCAACTTTGAAGCGCAAGAAATCTGGAAAAAAACAAAATGTATTGGGGGGGACAAATGCCCCAAAACTAGGGACGCATTTTAAACATTGCTTGTATAATCTTGGAAAGTTGCTAGAATAAAATGCTGCATTACCACCATGCATTTCACTGCCAAGTCTTGAACCCAGGACCCTTCACCCTACAGTCAGAGCAACATATCACTATACCAAATCAGCTGCTTCTTGAAAACCAGAATGAAACTTAAATGGCTATCATTTAGTGAATTCAGTTCTCACAACAGCTCTCAACCTCTTAGCACAAAACAGCTAGACAAAGGCAATAATGGGGGAATACAGCCCCCAAACATATTCAGTGAATTCAGTTCTCACCATAGTTGTCAACCTCTTAGCACAAAAAGACCTAGACAAAGACACTATACAGCCCCAAAAATAGGGACAATTTTCAAATATTGATCATATAAACAGAACATTTCTAGAATAAAAGGTTTTATATTACCATGTACTCTGAGGAATATGAAATCTGAAATTCAAATGCCTGTCATTATTTAGTGAACATTATGAGGAACAAAACAAAAATATTAGGCAAGCATTTCACAAGTGGCAGTGGGTAGGGCAGCTAAGCTGTAGCTACCTGATTCCCAAGGTGCAGGGTTTGAGTCTAACTGTAGCCACCAGCTATATGTAACTCGGGCATTTTACATACATACAGACACACACAGACACACACACACAGACACACACACACACACACACACACACACACACACACACACACGCACACCTCAAACAGAGGTTCCTTTGGAAGGAAACCGTTGTTGTTCTGCCATAATACTTGCTGCTTGCTTATGCACACACAGTCTACATCTCAACAGAGGTTTGTTTGTTACTAACACACACCAGTCCAGGGACGGCTGGTGCTATTGGACTGCAGGACTGCAGCCCCCCCCAAATAAAATGAAATTAAAACAAAAGCAATCTGCAACCCATTAAAAAGGAAATAAAAGTGAAAGTGATTCGGAAACTGTACAACTCCGCTCACACATTCCAAAACTCAACTCAACTCCACTCCACCCACACTTACGTGTTATTCCCATCACATAGGAAACAATCCGGACTGCTAGGGAACCACTCTGGATTAGGGAACACCCTTCAAAACAACAGAGATCCCAGAAGTCTATGCAGCTACAACCGCATAGACTTGAAGGGGATCGGACTGCAATGTCTGCAGGCTGGGACCTATTTGCCTTGCTCTCATAGAATGCAATGTCTGGCTGGCTAGCCTGCTCTTGGGGGACAAGCAGTTGTAGGTTCTTCTGTTTATTTAGTTGGGTTTCCTGCTTATGGCAGCAGGCATGTAGGTTTAACTGAACTTTTTTTCTTGTTATAGCAGTGTGGGCATGCAAGCAGCAAGTATTATGGCAGAACTGAACAACAGCAATTTCCTTCCAAACATTTGAGGTATTAAGTTGGGTTTTCTTCATTCATGATTTAGTAACAAATTAACTTTTGCAGCAAGTATTATGGCAGAACAACAACGGTTTCCTTCCGAGCGAACCTCTGTTTGAGATGTAGACTGTAGTATTTACATATGATCTTATGAACCGATGTCAGACACTGGTTTGAGAATATCCATATTTGTTCCCTGTAAAATTCTATTTTATCCTGAAGAAGAAAAGCTATCATGAGGGGTATATCCAAAAGACATCCCAGAAATACGGTCCTCTGAGATAGAACATGAGATTTCTCTATGTTCACCAGAAACCCCAGACTGAGTTAAAGGTTTCTTACCCAAGACTTGGATTCTTGACAAGTTGTTAAAAGTTGTAAAAGAATCTGCAAAAATGATGCTGCTGTCTTAACACAGGAAAATGTGAAAAGCCTGCAACCTATAATGGGCTACTGGTGCCAGACACTCTGTAAACAGTCTGAGTTGTTGACAAGCAAAGAACTGAAAATGTAAATCCAACACAAAATTGTTTAAAAATGTCTGAAATCTTTTAAAATTGGAATGTGATGATAAGCAACTTTTAAATCCTTAGTTGCCAAAAACATAAGAGACGGAATGAGAGGTAACAAAGACTGTAGAGAGAACATTTTAAATTTGGGATTTTGAAATAAAGGTTTAGAAAGAAATGGTCTTGGATAGGTTTCCAGGTTGCTTCTTTCTTTGGCATCAAACAGATTATTGAATAAAAGCCTTTCTTTGTTTCTTGTAGGGGAACGGGTTCTATGACTCCTTGAAACATCAGCATTTGCTCCAGAATAGGAGGAAACAGGGAGGTTTGACAGGAAGGATGTGGCATAATCCCCTGAAAAGGAAGAAGGGACTGGTATTGTCATTATCATCTGCCCCCCTTTTCCCACTTTCTACATGTAATTGGAGTATTATGTCAGCTGTCATGATCTCTCTCCATTCAATGCCCCTCTCCTACTTTCAACAATCATGTTGTTTGTCACGTCTTCTGTTACGCATTTTATCTGTCTCTCTGCTGGATGCCCCTGTTCCCTCTTCAGATTGTCTTTTGCTTTCCTGCACATCTGACAGAACCACCGTAATCTGTTTTCTTTGACCTTCTCTGCAATTGGAGTTACTTGAGCTTCTGCTGTGATGTCATCATTTATTCATCTGTCCCAAAGTGGTTTATCCTACCACCTTTCTTATGCATTTCATCTCCATCACCTCTAGTTTTCTCAACTGCTCTGCCTTTATTACCTAGATTTCTATACTATACAGTAGTACTGGTTGCACCGTCCTTTTCATTCTTCTGTCATACATGACTTCTGACACGCTGTATTGCTATTTTCCCTTCAATATCAATTTACAGTTTGTTCCAGTTTCCCCATTTGCTGCCATTGCAACTGCCTTATCTGTACTCAGTTTAGTCCTGTTTTCCTACAGTTTTGCATTCCATTTCCCCATTTCCCTATCAATTGTTGAAGTTCTTGTTCAGACTGTTCCTGTAAATACATCATGTGAATACAGCAGCTTTGTAGTTCTGTCTCCTGTGACCTGTTTGCTAATATAGTCCATCGTCATTATGAACAGCAGTGGGCTCAGAGCTGAACCGGGATGCACACCCACTCCCACTGGAAACCCCCTCCGTGAGTCTGAATACTGTTCGTATTTCAGTCATTGGTCATTGTACATAGCCTGCAGTAATTCTTCCAATGTTTCTGGGACTTAAACCATCACAGGAATGCTCAAATTAGCTTTCTTGTGATCTCGTCATATTTTTTCTCCAAGTCTAGAAATGCTGAGTTGGATTCTTTGTTCATAGCTAGTTTTCTCTAGACTATCTGTCTCAATGCAAATATGGGGTCTGGTGTGCTTCATCCTGCTCTGAATCCGAACTGCTCACCTCCCATTATACTTTCTATCAGTCTGCATATTCGTTTATCAATCACCCCCTCCAAAACTTTCATACAGTGTGACAGGAATTTGATACCTGTTTACACCCCATAGTTGTGAATGTCACCTTTGTTCTTATACACTGGCACTAGAATGCTTACTCTGAAGTCATCAGTGATATCATAGCCTTTCTCTCCATATGTTAGGAATAGCCTTTGGGGCCATTTTTCCTCCAACTCACCTAACATTTTGATCATATGACCTCAGTTGAGCTGCCTGTTTTCCCTGATTTCATTTCTTTGGCTGTGTTTTTCTTCTAGGGTGGGCTCCTCTTCTTCTTTGATCACAGGCTGTGTCTGGGGTAGTACAGCTTCTGTGAGGCTTCTTTCATCCAGAAGTTGCTGAAAGCACTTATTTCATCTGCCTTTTAGGCCATGTGTACTGGTGAGGAGGCTGTTGCTGGCATTCCTTATGAAGGGTGTCTGATGATTACCTTCTTTATCTTTCTGTCTTTGCCTTGCAACCTGATAGAGTTTCTCTGTGCCATCTCTCAGATAACTTTCCAGAAGCTGGTAGAGTGCCTTTGATGCCTTGTTCCTTGCTATTGTAACTGCTCTCATAGCATCTTTGTTAGCCAACCAGTATACTTCTCAACCTCTTAGAGCAAGAAATCTGGACAAAGCCATAAATAATGGGGGGACAAAGGCCCAAAAACAGGGACAATTTTTAAATCTTACTCTTACAAAATTAAAATTACTATGGATTTTTATGTTTTTTATATATTTTTTATATGTAAAATGTGTATCTTGTATATTTTTTATTGAATTGTATAACATGTATGTATTGTAATACATCAAGGTGGCCTTTTATCTGCTGGTGACCTTTTATGAATGGCTCTTTTGCCGCAGCTGCTATACACACACACACACACACACACACACACACACACACACACACACATATATATATATATATAATTTTTTTTTTTACAGTACTATTTTTTACAAGTAAAGAATATTTTACACAGTAAATATTAATAACTATTTAATATAAGTGGGTGTTAGTTTAAATCATGTGTTAGATTTGTTGAACACATTGTGTCACGCTTATATGATGGTTTTGCACACAATGTTAATGCCTGCATCTTTTGCTTTAATTGCTAATTTAAACCACCAACTCTAACTTTGATTTTAATTGTATCAATTATGTATGGTCCTATCAAATGTAGGACAGGGTTATTTAAACAGCAGTTGAGTACATTTGTTTGTCTGAAGAAGTCCCACTATTTAGTGGGACGAAAAGCACTTTACAAGTATTGTGTTTCATTAAATAAATTTCCTTTGCTTCAAGAACAGCATTTGCATTTGTTGCATTCATGTGTTGGAGTAACCTGGTGCAATTCTCATCAATTTTTGTAAAATTAGTAAGTTGATAGCATAGCAGGTTTTGTGTTGGCATTAATTTTCTGAAGGGTATGAAGTCTGAAATGCAAATGTCTGTCATTATTTTCTGACTTTAATCTTCAATGACTTGCCAAGGATTTGCTAGAAAAGCACAATTTTATGAAAAATGGACCAAAAATATGAGGTAAAAATCTGGACATTCTGCAACAATCTGTACAGTTGAGAGGTATGCCAACCAGTATTCTGTCTTAGCCTGGTCCAGCTTTTCTATCTCTGACTTCTTCCTGCAGTCCTTATTTCTTTTAATGAATTCTTGGATGTTTGTATTCTACCACCAGCTATCCTTATGTACCTTGTTTCATTACCTGACTCGGCCACATATCTGTTCTATTGTCCTCACTCACACATGTTGTTTGGAGGTTCTGCTGTTCTTCAACTCCATCTCTTTCCTCTTCTTCCTGAGGTGGTGGAGCCCTGAGCATTTCCGTTAACTCTTGTGGTTTCGCTGCAGTCAATATCCAGTTCTTCAGCTTAGTCTCTTTTGATCTAAGAGCCTTATCTGATCACTGCTTGCAGCTGTGTGGCCACCAGGGTTTGTGTTGTGGGTCAACAGTTTCACTGAAGATGACTTTGCAGTTGCTGATTCTACCCCAATGCACTTTCCTTACTAGGAGGAAGTCTATCTGAGTTGCATGCTGGCCACTCTTGTATGTGATCTTGTACCATCAAGCTATATTTTCATACAAAAGTCTTGGAAGGCCTCTCCTTCATTTTCTGTTGTCCCACCCATATTGTCTCACATCCTGTTCTGTCTGTCCTGATATGTGCATTACCAACACCAGCTCATGTTGTCCTCCTTTATTCTAGGAGGTCATAAAACTGCTGCTGGAATGTATTCTTTTCCTCACTATCATAACCCTGCTGTGGGGCATGGGCTATAATTATTAATACTGCCCTATCCCTACAATGAAAGCATAAAAGTGTCTTTCAGTATTCCTGCATGTCACAGTTTGGTAGTACCGATTTTGGCTGTGTTTTAAAAAATGGAGTTGGCATAGTTTTGTACTAAGTAAAGCTCTTGGGGTATAGAGTGTTGGATATAAAATGTGATGATGAAGGGGGGAATGATGGCTGTTGGACCACCCCATGTTTTTACTACTTTGCCACTGCACTTCAGCAAATTGTAAAACTTCCCAATAGAGGTTCTAGTATCCTTTATCTAGCAATTATTAACTTAGCCCCTGCCTGTACCCACATCCATATTCTCCCCATCCCTGGTTAAGTCGGACCACCTATCAGTTACTTTTTCAGCCTTAATGGTAACATCTTGCCACTAAATGAAACCATCTTTAGGGATTTCTTCAAAGCAAACCTACTTCAACTTGTAGAAGGACTATGCAAAATTCCCCCAAATCCCCAGCAAATGGACCCAACTTAGAGTGCTGCCGCATTCACCTCTAATTTTGCCAGCATCTAAACACCTGAATAGAAAAGTCTGTACCCATCTGCTGTAAATGTAATGGTAAATTCAGGAATAAACGTCTCTAGTGGAACTCTCATTTTAATAAGCTGTAATAAAATAATAAGAAGAATGAAAAGTTATTAGAAATCCCCATCCTCCTACCTGAAGACCCCTCTTAAACATGTCAGCAAGGAACTTTAGAACGGTATTAAAAAATGTAAAGCAGAGTATGAACTTAAGGTCACTGCAGATAACAAAGGAAACTGCAAATCTGTCTTCAGTTTTGTCAGGAAATCATGGAATCATTTTCAACAACACACTGAGCTCATTCATAATAATAATATCACAAATTCCAGTCCCAAAGATATAGCCAATAATTTAGTAGACAAACTTAATGCCGACTTTACCCCATATTCTCACATTGTTGTGCTCGCTATCTTGCTATCCTTGCAAATTTTAGTTTCTCTTGTAATCATTTTGGAGCAAATCTTAGAATCCCTGTCAAAAGCTAAAAATGTTTATATGAGACCAGATAACATACCAGGCTGCATTCTCATCTGTGCCAGGTATGTACAGTCTGAGCTTTTATTTAAACCGTTCACCCTCAGCCTATCCACAGGGTATATCCCTGATGCCTTTAAAACAGCCGCTGTGACCCCTCTACAGATCCAGGTAATTAGAGGCCCATTAGGCTCGCTAGCCTTGCATGCAAAGTTATGGAACTGGTAGCAGAAGTCATTCATACAGACGTAACGTAACAGATCTAGATCTTAGTCATTCTGCTTTCCTGAAGGGCAGGTCCTGTCTCCTGAACCTAGTACACTTGAAAAAAGGTTACAGAGGCTGCGGATAGTAGTCACTCTACACACACTGCTTATCTTGACTTGGACAGCACTTTTGGCACAATCCCCCATGCTGGTATTATTGGAAAGTCTGAGAAATGTAATGTAAACCCCTACATTTTCTACTGGAGTGCAGACTGGTTATTATCCCAGACAGTGAAAATTGGTTCTCCCCTCTCTGAATGTAGAATTGCAATGTTTGGGCTTCCACAGGGATCAGTGCTAGGAACTCACATGTTTGATATTCATTTTACAAGACAATATCCCTAGTTGACCAGGTTTGCTGATGACTAAAACTGAGCACTGCTTCAAAAAGGGATAGAATATGCACATAACTAATATACAGTACTAAAAATTATCTCAAGCTAAATGCAAAAAAGTACAGTTTAGTAAAATTCATAAAAAAAGCTTTTCCTACCTCATATGTTATAAGTGGTACTTAGCTACAAAGAAATGCAGTTATAAGACACCTGGGTACTTATATTGACAACACTCTCTCATTCAATCATCATGTGTCCACCATACTCTGGGAATTCTTTTATTGGTCCAATTAATTTCTAAAAAGATATCTGCAAGATCCAAAGAAGTCATCTTGCTATCCTCTTCCATTATCAGACCCATCATCAAATATGGTATAAATCCAAGCATATCTCTCAAGCGGAAATGCCCCAATGATTATTATCAAAACAAAAATAAAGGCCTTAAATTCTTCAGCCATCACAAAAGATTAGCACATGTCTCTTTATATCCAGTAGCCTACAGGCTGCTCTGAAGTGACCTGTGTCTCACTTTTCAGTCCATTAAAGACCCAGTCCTATTTAACCTCCTATTTGTTTGCAAAATAACAAGCCTGGCAAAGACTCATGCTAGGGACCTAAATTTAAATCAGCAAATAATAAGACTGGCTGAAGGGATGGGTTCCTAAATGTCAATGTATTTCCAGCCTATGGAATACGTTTCCTCTGCAGGTCATGCACATTACTACTTTGTTTGCCTTTAAGGTTAATCTTGATGATCGGATTGGTAGACATAAATGTACACCAGGGTTATCATGTACATCAGTGCTTGGTTTGGAAGGTGAGCAATATTAAGTACTTGTTAAGGGTGGTAAGAACGCTTACATGCACCTATTTTAAGGTCGTTGTGGCTAGGCTGATTGCTAGCCTAGGATTGTTCCCATGTTCTTATTCTACTGGTATACTGTAATGTATCTCTGCTTTCTAATATAGCTATACTATTAAGACAGTCACATTTAGAGGTTTGTCATTGTCTCTTTGTTCTGAATTTATTTTTTCACATTAAAAAAACTGGGCTTTGAATAACACCTTGAAAATGTGTAATAGAAATGCAAGATCTGTTGTCAAACTGTTAGCTCACTCAGAAGTCAGGTTTTAGCATTGCTTTGTGCCATTTGACTACTCCTAAGATTCAGAAATGTTTACTGTGAGCAGAAAGCCCTACCATAAGCAGACAACCCACTGCAACCCTTTCAAATTAGAGACTGCCATCCTTCTGTGATTTTCTACTAATGGAAGAATCATATGAATCATAGAAAGTTCAAAAATCCTGAGTCTTGTGACCATCAGGCCTTACCAGTTTCCATTCTAGACACTACTGGGTCCCTATCATAAGATCGAAAGTTTTAAAACTTCGAATCATTAAAGGTTGAACCTTAATGACTGAAGTTTTAAAACTTCGAATCTTATAACGAAGATTGCCGTATAGCATGGACAGGGAAGATTTCACTTTTCTGCACTGTAGTGTGATCTTGGAGTTGCTATATTTAAGTAGCAGGGGGGTGTGGGTGGTGCAAGGGGGCCCCCTGCTTAGAGCATTTTTTTAAAACTGTTTTTTATTTTATTTTCGAAGTTCCAAGACTTCGATCATTAAAGTTTGATCTTTAATTATTCGAAGTTTTGGAACTTTGATCATATGATATAGACCCGACTGTGCCACCTCTCTCAAGGAGGGCTAGGCCACTAAAACTCTGGATAAATTTATGAATTCCTACCTGGTTCTCCAAGTCCCATTTGAAGGAAGATAGTGTATCACACTACTTTGTCTGAAGGGGGAATATATTTCATTGGTGAGGGAGATGCTGAGTACAAACCTGTCTTTCTACCTTGTTTTATTGATCTGCTGAAACAGGTTTAAATTCTTAGTCCTTGTATTTGTGGGGCTGTTTGATTTGTGAAGGAATAAGAGATCCTGGACTACTGGATCCCTGATTACTTGGAAGGCAAGGCATAGTTCTCCTCTGAGGGACCTATAAGACACAGAAAAGAGGGACAGTGATTTCAGTGTTTTCTAGTAGTTTAGGGATTTTAAGCCTGGGATTCTCTTTGTTAGCAATCACTATTTACAGCAGTTTTATATGTCTGGGAAGGTACACCCCAAAGAGGGCATTGTATCTTATCATTGGTCTGATCAGTAGTGAATAAAATAACATCCCCAGATATTCCCCTGACTATTAGCTGTGTCATGTAAAAGGATTTTTTGACTAGCATCTCTACATGGTAATCAGAGGTGAGGGAATTATCATCCTAGATTCCCAGGTATTTATCTGTGTTTCCATTTTCAAATAGGGTATTGTCAATGATGTATACTGGGGAGATGGTTTGTCTGCCAAAAGCAACAATGTTGCATTTTGTATTATTTAAGTCCATTTTCAAAACACCAGGCATTTACAAGTATAAGTTCATAATGAACGGCTTCTGTTTCAGAGGATACCATGACAATGACTGCCAGTATGCAGACAGACACAAACTTGGTTAACCATGGGTCTTGATTTTTATTTTACAGGTCAGAGAAGTAAATACAGAACAAAAGCAGCCCCAGCACTGAACCCTGGAGGACACCCCTAGTCACTTTCATGTTCTCTGATATTGCCCCTGTCACCTTCATTGTGTCAATTCTGTCTCTTAGCCAATTTGCTATCCATCTTAACAAATAGGGGTCTGTTTGTAATGCATTTCATTTATTAATTATGCTAGCATGTGGGATGGTGCCAAATAATGTCGCCAAAGCAAGGTTAGCTGTATGTATAACTTGATCACTCTTGACAATTTCAAAATGTTTACCAGGTTCATTTGACAGGATCCATGTTTTACAAAACCAGATTGCTATGGATCTAGCCTGATGACATTTTTAATGTCTGTGTTAATCAGGTCAGCTATAATGTGTTCCATGGCCTTAGAAATGAAACTCAGTAGGCTAATGGGCCTGGTTTCTAGGGTCAGCACTACAGCCACCTTTATGGAGTGGCATCACCAGTGCCATATACCATACTTCTGAGACTGAGCCTGTAGCCAGGCTCAGGTTAAATTGCTTATGGAGGGTTTCCACTAGGACATGGTTAGAACTATTTAGACTACAACAACCTCTATGCTATCTGGCCCCTTGGAGAAAGTATTCTTAGTTAAGTCAGTTCAGTGCATGTTCTTTAGTTACGATGGGGGACTGAAGCATACAGGGTTTGTAGGATAGTCACCCCAGGAATAAAATTTACACTAAATGTATTTACTATTGACAAAGTCTATTGGTCCAAGTGGGTTATGCTATTTAATATAATTTGTTTGCATTGTAGAGTATTGTTTCTAAGATTTCTAACATAACTAAAGAAGTATTAGCAATTGTCCTTGGCTTCAGAAGCCTGTCTGAGTTCATGGGTAGCCTTAGCATATCTAATAGTATTCTTAAATTCTTAGTCAAATACCTAATATTCTCCTTAACTTGAAGGTCTTTAGATCAGTTGTATACAATATATTTTTACCTTTTATTGTAAATTTTATTTATGCTGGTAGACAACCAGGGTGGTTTGCTTTGAAATTCCCCTCTAAATTTTGATCTAGATGAGACTGCCAAATCTGTACATTTATTTATGTGGGTACAGTATAAAACTCCTTTACAAATGTATCTGCTGATATGATGTTTAGGGTTAGGTTGTTATAAGTAAATGTCAAAACCATCATAGAATTTAAGAAGATTTCTGCACTTGGAAGTCTTTGAATTCTGATATTATGGTTTCAAGTAGTTTAGATAGTTTGAGGGAAAAAGTTGCTAGCTTATGATTTGACAACTGGAGAAGGAGTTACTAGTTATAACATTGTAATGTCTCTTTTGTAAGTACTAGGTCAAGAATATTTTTTTCAATAAGCTGAGCTAGTGGCAATCTTGTCCACTGAGTTTGTATTTATTAAATCTAAAAATGTCTGTGCGGATCCTTTGTTGGAAGTGCTGGTACTTTAGTCAATTGATGAGTTGGTAAAGTTTCCCAAAATAATGGAATTCATATTTTGAGGGGGTTCATCCATGAAATTTAGGAACCTGACATGAATGTCCAGGGTCATTGAAGGTGTCCTGTAACAGACCTTGTCTAATGTGACTTGGACTTCAATAAATTCCATTTTTTGGTCTTTCGGAGTGTGTTTAGCAATGATATGGTCTCTGACTAATACAGACATGCTACCACAGTTGACATTGGGACAGAAGGCATGAGAGGAACTAAATGCAAGTATTGAGGGAGTGTTTTCTGGGCATTTAAACTGTGTTTCAGTGATCCCCCCCCCACACACACACATACACACATATAAGTGTGAGGGGAAAAGTTACTAGCTTATGATTTGACAACTGGAGTAGGAGGTACTAGTGGATGCCTTCCAAATGCAATAGTGCATCAAGGTGAGACAGCTTGTTTTTTAGACTTTTGGCATTTAGCAGAGCTACCTTAATTTGATTCTGATTTTATTTTCATTCATTTACTATCTCAAAATGTTCATTAGTTGAGCTTTGCCTAAAACAGGTACTGTACAGGTAGCAAGGGCTTTAGCCAGTATGCAGAATACTTTGAGTGAGAGTTAACACTTTGCTAAAGTTGAAATATTATGTCTGGTTTTGATTTTTGTTGAGACTTAATGCTTAAAATGACTGGGAGGAAGCTTAGGTAAGGATTTCTTTAGAGTAAGACATTGTGGGTAAGAGGTGGATGCATAGTGTGTAGTGTTAGTGTGATGTATACTGCCTGTGTTTTTGCAAGAGAAATAGGCCTTTATATCTCCTAAATATTTGCACCTGTTGTGAACAGTTTTATATTTATGTTTATTAACAGTTCTTTATCTGTGAGCATAAGATAGCTTCAACAATGTTTTGGGATACCTAATTTTATAAGGCTGGACACATTGTGAAGGCAAGCAGGCTGGCTTTCCATTTTGCCCAGTGTGAAGTAAAACTTGATTTGATTTACCAAGTTTACTGAGCTTAAAAAGAGTTTACGGAGATACTATCAATTAAGGGGTAAGTAGTATAATTACATATAAATGTCTATTTAGGTAAATAAGTAACATGCATTTTAATACACCTATGGTAATGACATCTCAGGAGCCTTGTGTAACTGTAGTGTTGAGCTAGACTGTGCATTGTATTGCCACTGGGACTGCTATGAGCTACTGTTAGGATGCTACATACCCAGCTCTGTACATTATGCAGCTGCAGGCAGTTTGTACACCTGTACATACTGATAGGGTTTGAATGTATTGGTCATATTAAGTGCCTTTGTCTATAGAGTGTCTATGGACTGCACAAGTTTACACTGCTTCTCTAAGTGCAACTATGCACAATATAAACCAAGTAGGGGAAATTAAAAAGTGAATGAAAAACAGCTAGCACTCTAACCAGTGATCCGCTAAAGTTTCAAGCAATGCCTTCTGTTCTAATCAGCACAGAGAGCAGTCTTTACTGCTGCGGTACTTGCTAATGAGGCAATTCTGGGGAGTGGCTATTGCTAATTGGCCATGTACTCTCCCAAAAAAATGGCTACTGCTACTGACTTACTCTGAGAAGACAGTCACTCAAATGTGTAAATTATCACAACCAGCAAAGAAATGTAACTCAGCTTAAAGGCTGTGGTCACCCACTGACTACTGTGGATAAAGTTATGGTGAAGGTAAGTGCAACAAACTTCAGTGGAGAGGTAGGGGTGGGGTTGTAAGTGTGTGTCTGTATGTGGAACTGAGTGTGCATATCTGTAGGAGTATAAATGGAGTTGTGTGTGTGAGTTTGTGCATGTATGTGTGCATGTGTGAGTGTTTGTGTGTGTGTGAGTGTTTGTGTGTGTGTGTGTGTGTGTTTGTGTGTGTGTGTTTGTTCGTCTCTCTCCAGGTGGTTGCAGTAGGGGGGTTAGATAAGGGAATACAGAGCATGGGTACATGAGTGTGTTCGCACATGTGTATGTGTGTGTCTGAATGTGTGTGTTGGAGTATGTATGTGGCTGAATTGGTGTGATTGTTTGCCAGTTAGTGTGAGCAAGTTGGGTGCGATGATGTTGAGAGGATTTTGTGTGTGTGTGTGCGTGTGTGTGTGTGTGTGTGTGTGTGTGTGTGTGTGTGTGTGTGTGTGTGTGTGTGTGTGTGTGTGTGTGTGTGTGTGTGTGTTTGTGTGTGTGCATGTGTGTGTGTGTATTGAGGGGTGGGTCATACCAGTCAACATCACTGATACTGGGGGACGAGATAAATAGTTAAAAGCAGGGACAGGTTTTAAATATTGCTCTCATTCACTTAAAAAAGTTAATAGAAAAGCCAGGTTTTGCATAAGCATACATTTTCTGACCAAAGTATAAAAATTTAATGTCTGCTAGTATTGCCTGACTAAACACCTAAGTGATTAACTGCATCATTTAAATTTTATTAGGGGCAGGACAACTATACGAGGCAGCTTCAGGGACATTCTACAAACTGGACAGTTGAGAAGTATGGTGCCAGTCCAACTCAATGCATGGGCTACCAGAGGATGCTACCAGTCCAATGTGCTTTTAGCATGGATATTAATAACAACCAATTCAGTGACATGCAGATTAGGTGATAGTGATGTCTTCCTCATTGAGGGTAAAACTGTTTCAGAATAACTTTTTTCCATGATCTTGTATACTGACCTATCTCCATTAGTCATTTTATGCAGCTGCAGATCTTTCCTTCTTTCTGAACCTTGGCTTGTGTATTATAGTTTTTTTTGTGTGTGTGTGAATGGGTTATATTTTTACCATACATTTTTTAAATTTGCTTTAGTTTTAAAATACTAGTTCTGTATTGTTGTGTGTAATACTTGCTTAGGCAAGTAAAAACATGTCAATAGAAAAATAAAAAGAGCAACAAATGCAGCCGCTGTAGATAAACTTTACCTTCTCCAAGAATGTGGAACAATAAGCATAACTGGAAAAAATGGAGAACTGAGTGACCACAGCATAAAACCAATGATTTATTCAAATCCAAAAATTCAACAGGTACCGACAGTAAGCGCTTTCACATCCAGCTGATGCTTCTTCAGACTTCATTCAAACAAAACATTCACTCCATTTAAATACATCATCAATTAGATGAATTAAGTAATCAATTAACCAATTTCTGATCTTAAAGGTAAAATCCTTTAAAACATAATAAATATGCAAGACATACATCTATATGAGCATAAATATAAAAAATATATAAAAAATCTTTTAAAAGTTACTTAAGCCTTCTAGCGGCAAGTAGAGGTTTTATAGAGGCCCGCTCATTAAGACCAGGGCACTTATCAGCCTGTAGCTTAACTATCCAATACAGTTCTTTTTGTTCAGTAACATTTTTCTTGTCTCCTAACCTTGAGCCACATTCTACCCTACAAATAACTAAAAATTGAAAGGTATGTGTTCTATTGACTCTTATATGTTTAGCTAATGCACTTCTTTCGATATCATCATTACAGATAGCCGAAAGATGTTCCCTAACTCTATCATGAAGTGACCTATTCGTCATACCTACATAAATGATGAGCAGTCATTACAAACTGCTAAATATATCAAATCATTAGTGGTCCATCTGCTGATACACAGTATGTAGACATTGTTTTGGACATAAAAACTTTTGCTCGAAATGTGATGTTAAAAGTCATGTTTGGCTCTGATAGTTCTGTTGGTAATGGTAATAATTTTAAAAAACCTAGTACGTTTGTACCTGTGCTTAATGCATCTTTAGAAACCGTCTGTAATGTGTGTGAGAATGATTTGATGTCTATTTTTATGCAAGGTGGAAAAAACATAAAAGGAAAATTTCATAACTTAACAGCGAGTGAGTTTAAAGCTCTACAAGCACTGCAGAACGATGAATCCATATGCATCAGACCAGCTGATAAGGGAGGGGGGATTGTGATTTTGGATACTATGTATTATGAGAAGGAAATAAATGATATGCTAAATAATGTACTAACTTATAAGAATGTAACATTATCAGATATAGATTTGATTTGTAGTCACGTTTTCAGCACGTTGAATGACTGTTTTTTGTCACATCATTTCCAAGCAATTATTGGAATATTTCCTGATTTTGCATCCACTTATACCTTTAATTCAGGGCCAACCTAAGCTCCATAAAAATCCCAGCAACCCCCCACTAAGGCTGATTGTGTCTGGTAGAGGGTGGATTACCCATCCATTATCAGCTTTTGTTGAGAAGTGGTTAAGTCCTGTGGTTGATAGGTCTGAGCAAGTTTTAAAGGATAGCAAACAATTGTTATGTGATTTATCATCTGTTACCATGAATAATCAGAGTATGTTGAAGGAAAGCTGGTTGGTAACTTTAGATGTAAATTCTTTATTTACAATTATACCCCATATCTATGGTATTGAGGCAGTAAAAGTGTACTTAGAGAATAATAGTACATATGATGCAATATAAATTGATCTAATATGTATGCTACTTGAAATTATATTACAGAATAATGTGATGCTATTTAAAGGGAAATACTATCTGCAACAGGTAGGGGTTGCGATGGGCACACCCTGTACCAACAGGTACGCGAATATTGTGTTGGCACAATGAGAAGAGAAGGCAATTTTCATGAATGATATCTATAAGTCACATGTTTATTTATATAAACATTTTGTAGATGATCTGTGTTTAATTCGGACTGGATCATATATGCAGTTGATGCAATTTGTAGATTATTTGAATGGCAATACAAGTTTTTTGAAGTTTACATTGAAGGCCTCCAAAACAATGATAGATTTTCTAGATGTTGCCATTATGAAAGATCACAATGGTGTTTTTTCTACTACTTTGTATAGAAAAACATGTCGAAGAAATAGCATCTTATCTCAAGATAGCATGCCTCCTGCACACGTGTATAGAAATATAATAAAGGGACAAGGGATGAGGATATCCAGGTTAAATACTAATGATAGAACATTTATGAATGACCTGGACAACTTTAGGGGTGAGTTGGATGAAGGTAAATATAAGTTGGAAGAAATTGATTATAACCTTGGATATGTTAAAAATTTAAGAAGTACAAAAGCCAAACCATATATGAGTGATATTAACTTGGAACCTAGGATTGTTAGTAAAAAATGTAAATATAATTTGAATAGGACATCTTTAAGTCTTCAATACTCTAGTAATATTGATGTAGTAAGGGATGTTGTGAAACGGAATTGGTCCATTCTGCAATCTGATGCACAAATTAAAGAGTTTGTGGGAGATAAACCACACTTTAAATATAAGAATAAAAAGAATTTAAAGAGACTGTTGTGCAGCATGAATAAACAACATCTGCAGGATAAGCTAGTAGTTCAACCATACTTACTATCTTGTGGCAAGTGTAGTATATGTAAAGCTTTGAGCATGGACAACATTTTCATACACCCCATTACTGCCATTAGATATGAATTTAAAGTTAAGGCCACACGCACCACTAATGATTTGATATATTTAGCAGTTTGTAATGACTGCTCATCATTTTATGTAGGTATGATGAATAGGTCACTTCGTGATAGAGTTAGGGAACATCTTTCAGCTATCCGTAATGATGATATTGAAAGAAGTGCATTAGCTAAACATATAAGGGTCAATAGAACACATACCTTTCAATTTTTGGTTATTTGTAGGGTAGAATGTGGCTCAAGGTTAGGAGACAAGAAAAATGTTACTGAACAAAAAAAACTGTATTGGATAGTTAAGCTACAGGCCGATAAGTGCCCTGGTCTTAATGAGCGGGCCTCTATAAAACCTCTACTTGCCGCTAGAAGGCTTAAGTAACTTTTAAAAGATTTTTATATATTTTTTATATTTATGCTCATATAGATGTATGTCTGGCATATTTATTATGTTTAAAGGATTTTACCTTTAAGATCAGAAATTGGTTAATTGGTTACTTAATTCATCTAATTGATGATGTATTTAAATGGAGTAAATGTTTTGTTTGAATGAAGTCTGAAGAAGCATCAGTTGGATGTGAAAGCGCTTACTGTCGGTACCTGTTGAATTTTTGGATTTGAATAAATCATTGGTTTTATGCTGTGGTCTCTCTGTTCTCCATTTTTTCCACTTATGCTTAAGTAAAAACATGTCACCAGTGTATTTCAGAATGTCTGCTAGATGCTAGGTCACATAGGTGATAGTAGCGGGTGTTTAGACAGGTAGAGTATGGCACAGAGGATGGTTATTGTGTCACCAACCATAACTAGTTTATGTATTCAAGAAAGAAATTTACCCCAAGTGAAGCTCTAAAGGTGAATCATGAAATCCATTTTAAGAACATGAAACAATCCGTGGTTATGATCAGTAGCACAACAGGAATGTGACTGCTTTTAAAATAGTTTCAGAATCATAATGTAATCCCCCGTACACTGCCATTTGTTTTCTGACAATCTAAACGTGTATAACAAGGTTATATTTTTGTCACTATCTGAGTGTAATCACTGCATTTCATGTATTATATATTTTTTGATGATGTAGGAATAGTTAAGGTATTAAGAAATATTTTAACATTTAATGAATTTCACCTTCACTCTCACATCAAGGAAAGAATCCAACTGGGCATTGCTAGACTTGAAGAAAGCACACGGCAACATCCCAAGAAAGCTGACTTGGGCAGTCCTGTTATGGTTTGAAGTCTCAGAAACATTGGTAGAGTAAGGGTAAGCTATGTACAAGGACCCAATGACAATTCCAAACAGTGCTCAGACTCATGGAGGGGGTCCCAATGAGAGTGGCTGTGCATCAGTATTCAGCTCTGAGCCCACTGCTATTCATAATGGTGATGGACTACATTAGCAAACAGGTTGGAGGGGACAGATCAACAAAGCTGCTTTATGCAGATGAAGTGTAATTATAAGCAGACTCTGACCAAGAATCTCAGAAAATCATAGGTGAATGGAATGTAAAACTGAAGGCAAATGGGATGAAACTGAGTACAGATAGGACAGTTGTAAAGGCAGAAAATGTAGGAAATCAGAAGAAACTGAAAACTGAGATAGAAGAAAAAATACTGGAACGGGTTAACAACTTCAAGTAGGAGAGGTGGTTGAGGAGAAGAGATGTCTGAATGAGGAGTTCAAAGCAAGAATCAATGGGCTGCAGCCAACAGGCACAGTGCACCAGGGGCAGTGTGTGATAGAAGAATGCCAAAGAAGCTGAAAAGTAAGGTGTGCAAAACAGTGGTGTGACCAGTACTACTGTATGGTACATAAACCTGGGTAGTGAAGGCACAGCCATTGAGGAAACTAGAGGTGATGGAGCTGAATTGCCTGGGATAGGTAGTAGGATGCACACTGAGGAGCAGATGAAGAAATGAGGACTTCGGATCAGAACACAAGTCACTCTAGTTGCATAGAAGGTTATAGATAACAGATCATGGTGGTTAGAGCACGTGCAGGAAGCCAGAAGGCATTTTTGTAAAAATGATTTGAGACAGAAAGGAAGAAGGCAAGTGGAAGTGAGGGCATGCAGCAGACAGTTGTATAGATTGAATGAGAGAAAACCAACAACAGTCAGGCATGACTGTCAAAGAAGGTAGGAGAATGGCATTGAACTGCGAGAGATGGCAACAGCTGACATGATACCCTGATCCCATGTAGAAAAATGGGAAAAGGGCATAGCTCTCAGCTGTCCAGATTTTCTTAGAATATCCAAATTTTCCCCTCATATTTTTGGTCTGTTCCTCATAAAATTTGTGATTTCCAGGGAATTCACTGATGGTTGAGGTTACTAAATAATGACATACATATCAGTTTCAGACTTTATATCCTTCAAAAATGTGTGCTGACATAAACCCTGTTATTCTCGGAACTTTCCAAGTTTATAAGAGCAATATTTAAAATGTGTCCCTACATTTGGGCCTTTGTCCCCTAGTTATTAATTAGCCTTTGTCCAGATTTCTTGTGCCAAGAGGTTGAGGGGTATGGCAAAAGGAAGGCTGATGATAATGATGATGAATGAATATCATTGTTATTATGTTGTGTATATGTATATCTTGTCCTACCACTGTATGTGAACATATAAAAATATAGATGAATAGGTAGATAGCTTGATACGTAGAAAGGCAGCCAGATAAAATGGACTGTAAATCAACTGAGGTTTGGGGCATATACCATCTATTGGCACCAGCTTTCATATAAAGAACTTGTGAAAAACAGGCCAGATCTAACCAGATTCTTTGAAATACATCCAATAAACTCATGCTGGTTAGCAGTTGTGAGTTTTGTAACAGGTTAAATATTAGGTCTGCTATTTTTTTTTCTTTTTTTTTTTTCCATTTGTCTGGGTTTACCATTTCCTGGACACTTCTATATTCCCTGTTTTCTAGCATGTTTATTATCTAATAATATAGAATATAATAGTGTTCTTTCATTGAAATACAGAGGTGAAACATGAGTACCACCCTATAACTAGGTATCATGTGGAAACCAAAACACTGACACTAAGGTGAGCATACAACAGACTACATTATTCTGCATGATGTTACTATAAAAGACACTGAAAATGCTGTTCTGTCTCAATACCAGGGACTATTGGTTTATAACAAAATAGCAGTATGTGTTCATGCTATACAGTTTGTATCACTCTCCCGTGTTATCTGATTAGTCTGTTGTCTCACTGGTTCCTGTAGTCTTTGTGTGTTCCTTTGTTCTGCCCCTGTTTTTGGTAGCCAGTTCTGTCTTGTTCCCTGCGCTCAGTGCATGGTTCTTTATGCTTGGAAAGACTGTATTAGCATTATACAAATGAAGCCACCAGAAAAATTCAGGCATACCTCTCAAGTGCTATGATTTAGGCATAACCTTGCTCCTCCTAGATTTATGGTGCTTTTCATACTGTCAGACATGCTTATGGGAGCATATTTCATTAAACACATAAACCAACCCTGTATGAAGATACGCTTCCACTGACTGTATAGGGTCTAGTATATAAAGACCTATTGTGAAATATAAGCATGTGCCCCTCATTCTGACTCCCTGCTATGATTTAAAAGGCTAGTAAATTAATGTTTGGAGATTGGGGTGTAAGAATGCTTCATTTTTCTTTTGCAGTGATATAAGATTTTTGGTGGCACTTCTGAATTCTTAATTCTGTTTTGCCACTACTCTAAATTCTTTCTGTTACATCCATTAGGTATACAGTAGTCCAGTCTAGCACTATTCATTGAACCACTTTAAGCCAAGTTAGGTTAGAAAAGCAGATATCCAAGTATAGCTTTCACAGCTTATCCTGATGCTTTGTTACCATGAAGCTAATTATGTTAAAAGTAACTGGGTACACAGAGCAAGGCCTCGTGCATGGGATACCTCTTAACTTTTCAGTGCAAGAAATCTGGACAAAGTCAAAAATAATGGGGGGGGGGCAAAGGGACAGATTTTAAATACTTCTCTTATCAACTCAAAAAGTTGTAGGAATACCATGCATTCTCTGAAGCATCTGAAGTCCAAACTTTAAACATCTATCATTATTTAGTGACAGCAGAACAAAATGATTTGCTAGAAAACCACAACTTGTATGAAGGACAGACCGAAAATATTAGGACAATTCTGGACATTCTGAGAAATTCTGGTGAGTTGAGGGGTATGGGCTCTGTCCACATATAAGATTTTTTGTCCAATGTCTATTCATATAACTAGGCTTACCTGACCACAGGCTACTGAAAACGAGCCATTTAGATGACCCATATCCTATTTATGGGCAGTTAGTGACTGAGCATTTTTGACGAAGTACTTGACTATGCAGTATTTACACATCTGTAGCATATTGTTTAGATATGCAGCTAGAGATATTAGTTTGTTTATAGTTTCATAGGTATATACTAGGCTAAGAACCACCAGGGCCTTTCTAAGCCTATTCATGCAACCCAACCCAATTACATCCCCTTGTGACACATGCATCTTAATTGGAGGGAGATGCTCTTTAGGAGTGGTATGTTAGTTAGGAGGCTGCTAAAAGTTATGTGGGTGATAAGTTAGGGAATGTTTACTGTCAGCCTCTGTCTACAAGAGACATGGGGCGCAGCCCGGAGAATGAATTTACCATATCCCATCTGATGGACAAGGTTACATTTGAACAGGGTTAGGGATGGACTCTGCTTCACATGGATGAGGAGCATATTCTAAAGAATGGGGATCTTTTGTGGCACATATCTGTCTAACCAGCACCTTCTATTTATGTTGCAAGCAAAGTTCAAACACCTGGATCTAATGTTTCTGATGCTGCTTGATTTGTGGATGTGCAAAAGCTCCATTAGGGCTGAAAATAAGGATGCCTTATATACCAAGCACAAATCAAATATAAAGACAGGACTCTAAAGCAATCTGTATAGGACAATTCGTTAATACCCTGAATACTCTTGTTGAGGAACCTCTGTAGGCATTCTGACTGTTGTGAGTGCCTTATTAGGTACATGCCAAAGGAGGCTCTGTCCTCAATGATGGGTCTGATAAGGTACAAGTAGAATGGTACTATAATATCCTGGGACCTGGATTCCATACTCTTACTTATAAGTTGGGTGCCATAGAAGGATTTTCTTAGTATCTTGGCTATGTGTTGGTCAATGGCTAAATTACTGTCTACATATGCTTCCAGATCTCTAATTTCTGGGTCATCTCTTATGGGTGTCTTATCAATAAAGTAATTTGCCTGTGTAAAAGTTTTCCCAGAAGGCACTATAATGCACTTCTTTGCATTGAGTTTTAATACATGACAGTGGCACCAGTCATTTGTCTGTGTTAGACCCTTTTACAGGTTGTTAGTGTCATGGGAGGAATTTGTGATAGCTCCCAATTTGCAATTGTCTGCAAACTTGGTGAGCCAGAGGCCATTGATACTAACCTTGACCTCTGAGAAGAAGATGCCAAACAGGACTGTGCCTAGTATGGGGCCCTGTGGTACTCCGTTGGTGACTTGCCTCTTGGTGGAGTTGGTCTCAAAGATCTTGATTTCTTGCTTCCTCTCTCTGAACCAGCTGGTAATCCACTGAGTTATGTAGGGATTTATAGTTAGTTCATTTAGTTTGGCCAAAATACCCGAGTGTGATATTGTATCGAACACCTTAGCCAGTAGGTGGTATGCTCCATTTTTCCTTCATCCATTGCTTTTGTTACCTTCTTAAAGAAGTCTACCAGGTTAAGTAGGCATGACCTCCCTTTGACAAAACCAAATTGGGATGAGTCCAATGTCTGTAGGTTGTAAGTATCTTTGCTGATCATTTCCATGGTAATTTGTTCCATGGCTTTGCAAACTAGACTGGTCAGACTAATGGTTCTATAGTTTCCAGGGTTAGTTGAGGGTCCACCCCTGTGAAGGGAGATAATCATTGCCATCTGACATTTCCTAGGTAAGTAGCCTGTTTTGAGGCAGTCAATGAAAAGTGACTCAAGTGGTCCTAATAGATCATGTTTCAGGCTATTTAGGAGGCAGCCTAGGATTTTGTTAAGCCCCACTGAGTTTGTTTTTAGCCCTAGTGAGTGACGCTATGACCTGCTTCCTGCTTATAGTTGGAGGCTTATGCTGGTAGGGATTTCACAAGGGGTGAAGGGGAGGAGTGTGGGGGGGGGGAGTCTGAGTTGAATTTGTCAGCCAGCAGATTCACTATGCCACTCTGCTTAGTGAAAGTGGAACCAAGATGTTCTGTTGGATATGCATTTATTTTGATAACATTGCTTTCCAGATGTCCTTTGTTCAACATGCCAAAGTGAAAAATAACAGTACTACTGCTTGAATCTACTTCCCATCCTTTTCCCAGACTGCTGAAAATTATAACTTTTTGTGACTTGACTATATATAATAAAAGGAGTGTGCATTGATGACATCTTTGGAATTCTATGTATTATAGCATTGTCGCCTCACAGCAAGAGGTTCTCCCATTTGATTCTCAGCTGGAGTGCCTTCTGTTTTGAGTCTGCATGTCCTCCCCGCGAGCGAGTGGCCTTCGAAAGACATGTGTGAATGGGCGTGCCTTCGTTGAAGGTTGGGCGTCGAGCTGGCACCTCGGCACTGTAAAAATCTACTGCCAATCATTAGCGGACCGGAGTTCAGCTGTGGTGACCCCTAACCAGGAAAAGCCGAAAGAAGAGCATGTATTATTAAAACATTTAGTTAGAATGGAGAATCATAAGGGAATTATAGTCAGGTTACTTGTTTATTAAACAGTTGCTCACAAAGCAGCAAATGTAATTCTGTTGTCATCTGGTTTCTGTTTTGTCAGTGAATCATTAAAAATTAATTGTATCAGTGGGTGACATAGTGTTAACAGGTTGAAAGCACAATAAAATTTTATATAGCACAGGATCACAATAAAGTCACATTATGACTGTAGGAGTTTTAGTGGATAGGACTACTTTCTTTTTTTTTCTAAAAGTAGTTAATTATGAACATATTTTGAATTACTAAGCAATAGCATATCAATAAAATGGACATTTTCTCTATATGTTTATGATTTAATAGAGAGTTCTTTTGAACTACTAAAAGATTCTGTCTTTCCTTTAGAAGATGGCATAATCATTTAAGGTACTGGTCTCTATGCTTCAGCTAGTAAACCTCTTGAAGCATTCCTGGTTGTTCTAAATATAAATTAGAAAATGGTCTTTGCAAATAATAAAGCCCTACATATCACACAAGACTTGAAAGAGGAATTTTAATCTACAAGGAAAGCTTACAGAAAAACAAGATCATCTTATTATGGTATTAAATTGATACACTTATAAGTAAAGCCATTTCAGATTTCTACCATTTATTTCCCCCTCACTAGCTGTGGTACATTAGAAAGGGTGGACTGCATTCAGTCTAAAGTATCCTTGGTCGATATCTATTTAATCGACTGCATTTGGTTGACTAAGCAGATGGTCAACTGGTATTGGAGAGAGCACAGTTTATGGGGTAGCAGAATATGCCTTTTCCCTAATATTGTTCGATCTCAGAGTTAGTATATATAATTAGTAGGGGTGGGGGACACAGCCCCCTCATGGGGGTGCAGGTGGTTTGTTACCCTACAAAAATAGATGTTTTTGTGATTATTTGTAGTTTAAAAATTGCATGCAGCAATGTTTTTCTTGGAGCATACATGTTAGCATGTTGACATTCATTTTGTCAACCTTTTGCAGTCAACATTTAAGAGACTGAAGTATGGGTTACTTGATAAATGTGAATATACCTATTAGAAAACAACCTGTGCACTCATTTATTTCACATTGGAAAGGATTTATTTGTACTGCGCATGACAGACATTGTGATGAGAGAAAGAATGAACAGGACATAGTCTCTTGTCTGTTCATTTAATATAGTTTATATTATATGCTTTGCAGCCTTCCCGCATGAAATAAAGGATCAGTTAGAAACTGAATGTGTACAACCCCATGTTTCTCCTACAAGTAAGAAGTCAATATACAGAAAAAAGTGAGAACTTGTGAAATGAGAGGAGATACTTTCATTGTATATTATTATTTCATATACCATGTCAGTATACTCACATTGTTCAGTTTTAATTGTGCAAAGCCTGTGACAAAGAAAAGTTTCCCTTTAACATCATAGAATTTAGCTGCAGTACAACACCATGCCTCGCACAGCTGGCACTGTACACTTGATGACATTATGCTGCAGTGAGTCACTGGCCGGTGTTAGTAAGGTAGCATGGAAAACTTACACTTACTAAGCTATGGCAAACTTTGCCTGGATCCATGGCACAGGGAATGGATTCCCAACTGTCACCTAGACAATCAGGCTTCAATTAGCAGGTCCTGAATTGGAGCAACTAGGCAGGGAGGGGGAAGAATGAAGGGATGTGGCCCACTTTCCTCTCCCAAAGGAATGGAGGGTTTGGGTACATTGGGGGCAAACACTGGCCAGTGCTAATTCCCTGACGGAGACTTGGCAACTCACCATTCATACCTTGAGAGATGGGCCATGACTGGAGTGAATGCCCTCAGCCTATTCCATTCACCCCCTACACCACATCATATGATTTCCCTGGGGCCAGGGAAAATAAGCAGAAAAAAATCAAATCACCTTGATGGCTGACTGAATGATGGCCCCTCCTTGTTGACCCTTGCCCCCATGATGGGAATGAATGGGCCAATTAGCCATGGAGAGAGCGGTAATAATTAACCAGCAGGGACAAAGAAAACAGAAAATAATACAAAAGGCAAAATTAGAAATATCCTGGTAATGAAGTCAGAGGTACACAAATGGAGCCCAAAAATGTAAATAGGATTCATTCATAACTGAATGAGTATTCCAGCTTAAAATGCCTAATTTCTTTACTACTACTGCTACTCCAATATTTTTGTCAAGATGCACATATGTCTGAGGTTTCATATTTTCAAAGTCACTTCAGTAACTATGTGTGTGTTTGTGTCTTTGTTTCTGTGTCTGTTGTGAATACTTCAAGAATCTGTTCAGTATTTATATAACTTTTAAATTTTTAATTTGAAACACTTCTTACAAAAGTGTTGTATATCCAGTACCAGTTTTCAAACATTAGACATATGAACTATTTTACATCAAAAATAAATAGTAACAATAAAACAAACCCAAAACAATGTGACAAATACCCCGTTTTTTTTCCAGTTGTGATATGTCCTCCAAGGTGGGTGTTACAGGGTGGGGAGGCCCAACACCACACCCCTGAGTGTTTTATTTTCCTTTAATGCCCCCTTGTTGGCCATTATTGTCGCATAACCCAACTCTGAAATATGATTCTTTGAAATAAATGTTTCCCATCCATGTATGAAGACGTTTGTAGTAAATGCTATTGCTAGAATTAAATTGCAAAAGCAATGATGGAATGATCTGCCAGATAATGTCAGATGTAATCAAAACTTTGAAATTCACTGAAAAGATCATGGTCCAGAAACAAAGCAAAACAATCAGTAACTGACTCATCTAGGCAAATTATATTATACAGGCCATACAAAAGCAGTTTTAAAACCAACTGGAATTATAGTTTGAAAACAATGTTAACAAATATAAAATATTGTTACCCATAACATGATCAGAATTAGTTGTACTCAAGAACCACAGAATGCTGTCTGAGTAAAGAAGCATATTTTACTCATATCAGTAAATCAAATGAACAAAACTGAAAAAACAGGCAGAGCTGGTCTTTACAAGTGAGATTACATTATCACAGTACATGAAACAGCAGCATAAGCATTTACTTTTCTCATGAGGTGACTAGAAATACTTATTATCTTGTATGGAATGCTGTTCCTCTTGTGTTTATATAAATAACTTCAACTCCACTCCAACAACGACAGCAACATTGCTAACCAGATTCCATAAATATTTCAGAATTCTTCAAGGGAGAATACACATATCCGTGTCTGTCACTGTGACTGCATACATATATTTGTGCGCGTGTGTTTCTGTTCACGTGTGAATGTGTGTGTGTGTTTGTGAACATGTGCATGTATGTGCTGTACATGCATGCTTATGTACATGTGCATGTACACAAGTGTGTGTGTGTTTTTGCTCTTATATGTACGCATGCACATGACTGTTTATGTATACACTGGACTGTATACTATAGACAGAGCAGGCATTAGGACTGTTCATGTGCATATTATGTTTCATTTCCTCTTTTGTTAACAATATCAATCCAAACTCAATAATTTCAATGGTAAAAGAGACAGTAACACTGCTTTCATGTATTATTCAATCATCCTTTGAAAATAAATGTTATATTCTAATATAATGCAATACGATGTTATTTATGTCTAAGGTTTGTACCCAAATAGCCTGTTATGCCATAGAGTATATCTATCCATGCTCATGCATTTCATCCAGCATGTTCCTAGGAACAGCTACCATCATCTGTGCAGTTTATCAGACAAGTAGGGAACAGAAGTAAATTGGCAGACATTTCTTCTGTATCACTCTCATACACCTGGGAGAATTTAAGGCATCCAGTCAGCCTACTATGTGTTTGGGTAGGGGGTGGAAACCTGAGTACCTAGAGAAAAGCCAAGCAAACAAAAGTAGAGCATGCAGGCACTGCACAGAAGGCTTCCCAGGCAAGAATTGACCCAGAGAATTTCTAATAGTGAGGTGATGATACTGCCCCCTGGGGAAGCTTGTAAAGCTTATATTAACACACAAAGTATCAATCATTGTTTTGAAGATAGATACATTGTTGCTTAACATAATGAAGTAGTTTGCTCCAGTTGGTTAAAACTCTGAGAACTCCCAGCTATGTGATGAGTTCCACCTTCCAGGAAAAGAGTGGTTCACCTACTGCCAACTTAGATGAATATGGAATAGTCATATTGCCAGCTGAGTCTAAGAGAGTCACTGTTTGGGGAAAATGAAATAAGGTTAGGAGAGGTAAGGCTGGATTGATCTATAGGGACTTAAGGGAAAAGAAAACTAGACACTTAAGCATAGGTTGTGGCATAGATGGAACAGACAGGAGAAGCTCAGCTTTACTAAAGAGTAGTGGGAGCAGGCCTGGATGGTGCCACTCAAGTTGGGGAAGTGGCCAAAGTATTAAGACCATCAGCTGAGGATTACCTCTAGGTGGTATCTTCCTTCCAGTAGGTAATGGAGGAGTGGTTTGAAGGATAATGGGGGGTGTTGGATGTGTGCAGAGATCCAAGCAGGCAATGTACATATATTCTTCTATGCCCTGTAGTGAGAAAGTTGGGGGCTTTCTCTTCAGGAAATTAGTGGATATGTCTCATGAACTTATACTACTTGACTAGAAATGTTGGTAATTTGGAGTCACTCATGTTGATTCCCCCAGAACTCTAATGATAGAGGCATATTGGGTATTAGCAAGCTCTGGTGTTCCCAGCAATTGAAGTAAAAAGGGACCTAAATGACAGAGGTGGTATCAAGCAGTTTGTTCAAAACACTTGGGATATATTTTTTTATTCCTTTAAATATGAGTATACAACTAAACCCCTTCCAAGATATTGAAGAAAGTTGTTCGAAGATTATGGGAATGAGGGAAGTTTGACAGGGCAATTAGTAGCGCTGATTGAGCACTATGCTGTTGTAAACATGCTTGTATATAGTTCATGTAACTCTGGATTGTTCATTTGTGTAAGTTTGTTATGAGAGTTGTATCTACCTGTTAATGTCTGTTTGCTAATTTGTTTGTTTTCTTTTTTATCATCCTGTTAAGAAATTAACAAAAATATGGCTTTAAGAAAACTAGCTCCATTTTGTTGTTGTTGTTGTGTCTTTCGGCTTTTCCCGGTTAGGGGTCGCCACAGCGGAACTCAGGTCCGCTAATGATTGGCAGTAGATTTTTATGTGCCGAGTTGCCAGCGCTGACGCTCAACCTTCAATGAAGGTACGCCCATTCACACATATCTCCCAACAGAAGACGCTCTAGCTGAGAGTCGAACGGGACAACGTCTTATTGTCAGACGACAGTGCTACCGCAGCACCACCACTGCAGTCTAAGAAAACTAGCTCCATTACTTCTTTAAAATAAGTGCAAAAATCTCACTTCATTAGTATTGTCATTTTTTTTTAATCCTAAGTTTTCACAGAGGAAAAATCCCATTTAACCTTGCACACTTGTATCGGACAGTGCCATTTGTATTTATATTTGATGCTTTGAAGTCCAAAATTATTAAGCCTCCTCAAAAGTTAATTGATCTATGCCTGGAAACATTTTAGCATATTTTCTTTAAATCAGTTTGAGCCTATTCATTTGTTTTTTTTTTATAGAAACCACAAAAGGACTCTGAATTCTATTTTGTCAAATTTGATTTGCAAAGTTCTTATGATGCTGTGGACAGTGAATTCCAAGCAGGGTGGGACTGGAAGACACAACAGAACAACGGCACTAAGTAGCCTGGTACAAGGTACATTGGAGCAGGAGTACCTTCAAACATGACTGCAGTGTTGAATTGGTAGCTGGTCATATACCACTGCATATGAGAAGTAACTGTCCTGCAACAGTAAATGTACTCTTCAGTTTACTTGCTTAAGGTGTTCATGCTGTGCCCTCATCTCTACTAAGCTGGTAGTCAAATGCATGGTCATGCATTATCCCAACCTAAGTGTAGTATTCCAGCTTTAGAGTTGTCACATGAGTCTTTTCTTCCCATATTTCACTCTCCTACCCTAGATACAGAATTCCAGGTCCAGTCATTATATGACACTGTTCTTCCCACATTTCACTCTGCTACCCTAGATACAGTATTCCAGATCCAAAGCTCTACTGACCTGTCAAACTATAGACCCATAGCTATTCTGTCACCCATAGCTAAAAGTATGGAAAAATGCATCCATAATCAACTCCTGAACTATCTTATCCATAATAATCTTCTAGCCAACACCCAACATGGCTTTAGATCATTCCATAGTACAACCTCAGCTCTCCTCTCCTTCTCTAACATCATTAACCAACACCGAAACAATAATAAACTTTCCTCTGCTATCTTTCTCGATCTTTCAAAAGCCTTTGATATGGTAAACCACCAAATACTCAAACACTTTGAAATCCATCTCCCTAGAGGACCAGGCCACCCAATGGCTTCAGTCATATCTCAGTGGTAGACAACAAGCTGCCCTATGGCAGAGCAACTGTCCACCCTTTTACTCATCACCTGTGAAGTACCAAAAGACTCCATACTAGGTCCACTATTATTTTCCATTTTCATCAATGATTTGTATAGGTCATCCCAAATGCAGCATGCATTCAATATGTGGATGACTCCACTTTAGTATGCTCCGACACTTCACCTACAGAGTTGCAGAGTCTATCTCAAAATACTTTTAACACAGTTGAAAATTAGCTCCTTAACCATCATCTCATGTTAAATCCTTCATCATCTTCATCTTGTCTTCATATTGCACTCTAATTAACTCATATTGCACCTAATAAAACCAAACTGCTGCTTTTCTCCCCCACTCACAGATCTACCCCTATGACCTTTACATTAAAATCCAACAACTGCACCATTATTTCCCTAAATTCCTCAACCAAACTCTTAGGAGTTATAATAGATAATAACCTTAAGTTTGATCTGCATATGAATAAAACTATTAAAACAGTTAATAAAAAACTTGGCTCACTATATAGGATCAAGCCCTTCTTAACGCCATTAACCAGAACTGTAACTGCTCGTACACATCTACTCTCTACCCTTCTCTATGCTTCCCTTCTATTTACAAACCTCAGCAAAACTGACCTTAATAAACTTTCTAGCAGCTACAATCACATTGCTAGATTTGCTACCAATGCAGCCTACAGAACTCATCATTGTCATAACCTAAATCTACTAGGATAGCTTGAACTGCCTAACCTACTTCAGGTTAACAAACTAATAATTGCACACAAGATCATCTACCAACCAGATAATACACCCATACTTAAAAACCTCATCACCCCCTACAGTAACCTTAGCGCACTTCGTTCATCCGAAAGACTACTAGATCAAACTCTCAAATCCAACAACACAGCCGGAGAATCCCTAGTTGCTAACTCTGTTGGCAAAACTTGGAATTCCCTTCCTGCTAATCTTACATCTGAACTCTCTCTACCTCAGTTCAAGAAAAGTCTGATTCAGTACTTTAAAAAATGATGGCTATGTCCTTGTCCTAATCCAGACTAACTCTAACCATCACTTGTGTGCACATGGAGGACTTCTGCCTACACTTTGTTTCTTATCTTATATATCCTATGATCTCCTTGGATCTACTACCAGGTTAGACTAGGCATTCAGTACTCTATCATTCTTAAAAAGACTGTCTAGAATTTTCCATCTGAGTAAAAATATAATAATTTGTTTATGTATATCTGTTTGTTGTGTTTGTTTATATCTGTATGCAAATCTTTTTATTTGTGTTTATTTTGTGTTTTAAACTGTAAAAATGTAACAGTTTGATGAATGTGTTTTTTGGAGCTTTTCTCCCTGGGCCATCGATGAAAATGGACATGTATTCAGTCGGACTATCCTGGTAAACAAATGTAAAATAAATAAAAATAAAAAGTTTTCAGTCAAATGATCTTTATCTATTTTGAGCTTAACCAGACACACACACACACACACACACACACACACACACACACACACACACACACACACACACACACACACACACACCCACACACGTGCACACACACAAACAAACACACACACACACACACACATATATATATATATATATATATATATATATATATATATATATATATATATATCTGGGTGGGGGGGTTGTGTGTGTGTGTGCATAAAAGCATGATGGGACTTACCATTGCATTACCTTTTCTCATCATCTCCAAATATATTTTCTCCCTCCCATTTCTAGCCTTTACTATACCTATTCTAGTCTCACTGAATTCCCCAAAACTTCTCCTAAATATATTAAGCCTGTAATATGTCCTCTACCATCTATTTGACTAGATTCATGTGTTATTTATTCTTTGATTGCATTTTCATACAATGATTGCTTGTACAGGCTGTCTGTAATGTGTGTATTGTTGTAATTGTTTATGCATGTATCTCTTTGTCATTGTATTCTTCATTTTGGTTATACAGCCCAAGATAAACCTGAAAAAATGTCTCCTGAGATTCATATTCTATCCTGTTCAACAAATAAATATATATACATACATATACACATACATGCATGTATACACACACACACACACACACACACACACACACACACACACACACACACACACACACACACACACACACACACACACACACACACACAGATATCCACACACACAGTTTCAGGAGGATCTATGTTCAGGCCATTAACAACCAACTTGTATGAGAGACTCTAATACATTTCTGAAAAGAAAAACACAAGAACCAACCCAAAGATTTAACCTCACTGTAATTTAATCATTTAAGGAGATGTACTAATAACTCTTAGGTCATTTGTTTAACAAGTGTGCAATAGACAGTTCTACAAACCTGTTCCTCTTCATGTTTTACTATAGGTAAGGGAAAGTTGATACTAAGTTATCTAGGATGTTCATGCAGTTCAATCCCTAATAAAATCATCAGAGCAGAAGGGTGTATTGCTCCTAATGTGCCTGTACATAACACTGTATACCTTAAGAATCATGACTGTAATCCATGAGCCTACAAGAAGAGACCCATTTGGTAACATTTCTTTTGTACAATCTGAAATAATCACAATTCACCCTTACAGTCAGCCCAAAGGGGGGTGGCATTACATTCCAGAGCTGGTCATATATAACTCTTGTATAGTGCTGTCAAAACAGGAGTACATGTTGTATTGCTTTAAATAATAAGCCCATCACCCTGAAAGCTCTAAGCCTTAATAAGTGAAATATGTTCTCAGAAAATGTTATTTTTAAAAAGGATTTCCATACTTTCAACACTTTAGGGATCTCAGTATCAACACTATTTGTTATAACATTACAGGTCCAAAGAATATCTCCTTAAGCTAATTGGTGTATAAAGATCACCCTACTTTAGTTTGTTTAAGGTTTCCAGATATACATTCAGACTACTCAGCTCAGGGCTGGGTGAAATGATAGATGCAATTTTGGTATCATGTACTAAAAAGTTCTATTGTGCACAAGGTAAAAAGGAAAGGGCCATATTATACAAATAGTGTCCAAAACAGAACCTTGCAGTACACCAGATATTATATGTGTCCACATGTATGTTTGTCCCAAAATAATCATTCTGTTTTCATCATGTAGCCAATGTTGAAACCACCTCACTATGCAGGGTTTTACCCTTCCATTTAAAAGACTTATCAAGTGATGCACTGTCAAAGGCCTTGGCAAGGTCCATATAGAATACTGTGACCTCAAAGGCCCATATCCAAAGCTGTACTGTCAGGGTCATAAAATTCAGTAAAATAGATCAAAGTAGATCTACCCATAGTGAATGAATCCTAATACAGATCTTCTGCAATATACTATGAATTTTGTTCTTTCAAAACATAGTCTAATATGGTGATAGCTTTGAACCAGATCTAATCTACCTCCCTTATGTATTGGCACAAGAGTCACATGTTTACAGTTTACTGGGAGCGTTATCTTCTTTTAATATGGCATTAAATAAAGAAGTAAGAGGTTCAACAAAGGTTAGTCTAATAAAACTAGAATTAGCTAGAAGCATTATCTAGTCCCGTAGTACCAGTTTTCCCTGTTTTTCATTAACGGCCTCCTTTATAACTTATATGATATGACAAGGCAAGAACATTAATCAGAATTTCTCAAACAACTATAGTACCAATCAAAAATATACCAGAGATGTAATCATTAAAAATTATAACCAACAATGATGGATCACTGACCAAATAATTATAGTACATATCACCAACATTTGAGTAGTTTTTAGTTTTGGATAACATATTTAAAAACAACAATATATTTTTATCACTGTTAGTTGCTAGATGCTTTTCATACCTAGGTTTAGTCTTAGATTTAACTACCTTTAACTTTCTGGACACTATATTCATAGATTCATGGATTGTTACTAGGCTTACAACACAGGGGACTCTTTCGAAGCATACCTCTCAATCTGTTCCTTAGAAAGTGTGTGTTTTTCTGGCAAATAACTGAATAGTGAAGTTACTAAATAATAATAAATAATGAAAGTCACTTGAGTTTCAGACTTCATATCCTTCAGAAAATACATAACAATTCAAAACCTGTTATTCTATTAACTTTATAAGTTTGTAAGGGCAGTATTTAAAAAATGTCCCTATTTTGGGCCTTTGTCCTACCATTATTTTTGGCTTTGTTCAGATTTTTTGCTCTGAGAGGTTGAGAGGTATGTTTCTAAGCCTAGTCAAGTTTTCCCAAAAGAATAATGAAGTCCTGTATCCAAACAGAACACTGACAGCCAGGCCCAGTGTAAATTTTCTATTCACCATCCACTGGTCTAGGTTGCTCTTAAATTGGGTAATAGACCAACTCAGCTTGACATGGATGGAAGCCTGTTCCATAGGAGAGGCAGTCTCTGGGAAACATATTTGTCTCTCCAGCATGTTATGTTTAAGTCACAAACAAAATTCAGGTCCCTATACCGTGTATTTCTGGTACTGTCTGATGTATGTATATGCAGGAGATTCATAAGTATAGGGTTTCCAGATGCCTTGTAAGTCAGGCATAGATCACCACTCAGCAATCTATAGGAGACTGAGTAGAGGGAAAGGGCTTTAAGTCACTCTGTGTAAGGCAGGTTTGTTATGTCTTGCATTCTTTTTGTAAAGAACCTCTGAAGTCACTCTAGTTGCTGCATATGCCTGGTCAGGTATATATCGAAGGGAGCATTGTACTCAATGATTGGTCTGATAAGGGTGGATTACAGTGGGAAAATGACCTCTTTGGACCTAGGTGCCATGCCCTTACTTATAAGTTGTGCAAAATAAAATAATTTCCTCACAACTGTGGCCATGTGATGGTCGAAGGTAAGGCTACTGTCTACATGAGTACCCAGATCCTTGACCACTGGGTCAACTCTTAGGGCATATTATCAACATCTTGAAGAATGCTAGTTTCTGCAGGGGAGTCATTGATAACCCCCAGCTTGCAATCATCTGCAAACTTAGCCAGCCATAAACCTACAGCATTTGCTTCCATTTCAGAAAAACAGATGTCAAGCAGGAGCGGGTCCAGTACTGAGCTCTGGGGAACTCCACTACTGACTGGCCTCTTCGTGAAACTGGCCTCACCTATTTTGACCTCTTGGGTCATATCAGTGAGCCAGTTGGCTATCCAGTGGGTGATAAAAGAGTTTATAACAAAATTAGTGAGCTTGGTATTGTACAAAAAGCTTTGGCTAGGTCGAGGTAAGATGTGTGCAAGGTCTTACCTTCATCTATTATTTTTGTGACCCTCTCAAAGAAGTCCACTAAATTTAATAGACATGATCTTCTTTTAACAAAGCCGAATTGGAATGGGTCCAGTGTTTGCACATTACTTATGTCACTTATCATGTCCATGATGATTTTTTCCATGGCCTTACCTATGAGGCTGGTCAGACATATGAGCCTTTTGTTACCTGGATTAGTGGTTGGACCTCCTTTGTGCAGGGGAATGGCTATTGCCATCTTCCATTCCTTCTGCACAAAACCTCTCTGTAGGCTGCAGCTGAAAAGTGGTTCAATGGACCAGAGATGTCATATTTCATGCTATTTATTAAGCATCCTGGGATGCTGTAGGTTTATGGCTGGCTAAGTTTGCAGATGATTGCCCATTGATGCAGTGTTTGTTCCGCAGTAATAGTTGGGAGGATTGTGGTATGCAGTATTTTCTTTGTACTATCATGGGGGAATGGGGGGAGAAATTTGAGCTGAACCTGTCAGCTAAAAGGTTGGCAATGGCCTCCGGCTCAGTGTGGGTGATGCCATTTACAATAAGTTTTGCTCACTGTTGTGTATTTCCTCTGAGGTTATGAACATAGTTGTAGAAAGCTTTTTGTTGTTCTTTTCCTGAGAAGCTATTTTTTCTTCACATTTAGCCTTTGAAGTATTAATTAACCCTCTTAGCTGCCTGTTTAAATCGGTCAGGGGGCTTTTAGTATGTATGGCTTTATTCCTCCTATGCTTGGCCAAGATATTTTTTTTGGTTGTTGTTGTATAATCGATTGATATTGTGATTTCACCAGGGTGGTTTGTCTTTTTCATTTGTCTTATTCTTAATACGACTGGGCACAGCTCATATATACTGCTATCAGTATGGCTGTCATAGGCGCCGGAAGCTGTTAAGGCTGGGGGGGAGGGGGGAGGGTGAGAGAGGCAGTTAGTGATCTAAAAAGGGCAATTTTTTCAAAAGTATTTACTACCACAACATAGGTTCACTTGGAGGACATTTTAAGATTAGCAAATTTCCCTTTTGGTGCTTGAATTAACGTTTCCTGATTGGTCTTACCTATCCTGTGGTTGATAATTGTAAATTAGCCTTAGTGAGAATAAATGTGATCATACCATAGATAATTTGATGTTCAACAAGTCCATCAGTATTAGGTCGGAGGATGCCTTGTATGTCAGACTCAGGCCATCTCTAAGCACTCTGTAGGATACCGAGTGCAGTGATAAATCTTTGAGGTGGTCCATGCAAGACCTATTGTTTAGGACTTTTATTCTTTTAGTAAGGTATCTCTGGAGGTATTCTAATTGTTGCATGGGTCTGGACAGATACATGCCAAAGTGGGCATTATACAAAATGATTGACCTAACAGGGCTTTGCAAAGGGGGGGCAATAACATTGCTAGATCTAGTCACAATCAATTTGTTTATAAGCTGTGCAATACAGAAAGAAAGACTTTATGACTATAGGCTAGGGTTGCCAGATTTTCCTGTCAAAAATTCTGGACATGTACATGAAATTAAAATGTGTGTAATTTTGGACCCCCCCCCCCCCACACACACACACACACACAACACATAGCCATTCTAGTGTCCCATTACTTGGCTAGCTCTCCATTTCTCCCCAGTTGCCATAAACACTGTTCAAAACTATCAGTGTGCATACTCTTTTTGGCTTTACTTCTACAATGATTACAGATATTTGGATTTAATCTAAAACTTTTATTTCAAATTTTACAACACAAACACTGATAGACTTTTGCTAAACAAAGCAGTACAGTCTGTCAATGAAACCTGACATTGTTTTAAAACTTCTCTGCCTTTGAAACTCACATTCACTGAAACAGCATTGAAACCTACATTCGAAGAAAATGCATCTGATCAGTGGTGGATTAAGTTTACCTCTGGGCTTTTTCAAATTATAGACCCCTTGCACACATTTTTAGGGCCATGCAAAAGTTCTTTGATTCACCTTCCTGATTGTATTAAATTATAATACATATTAAATTGTATCCCTTGTATAATACAGCAAAATTATGATGTATAATAATTAAATTATATCCATTGTATAATATAGCACCACTTGTTAGACCGTGTGTTAAATTTACAGTTTTAAACATTTTTCCAGTACACAGTGAAACAAAACATATGAATCAATAATGACAAAACTGCCCAGTTCATAGCATTTCATCCATAAACGGCTACTCAAACTTCTATCATTACGATCCACCAATATTAGTCAATATGCACAATCTCTGCAGAAGTAAAAGTCATCTGAATAATTCCACATTAAAGAGTTCTGCAACTAATGAAAAGGGTGCTGCTAGCAAACAACTTTATATTTCAGTGTTTCATCTACAAATCAATGCATGTTGCCCTTGAAGAACTGATTGTCTATATTATATTAAAAAAATGGTAAGCTGGTAATATTGCAATAGGGAATGGATGGCAAACTGAAAATAGGTTTATAATTACTAGGCATCTCATCCAAGGGAGGACATACTCAGGACTGCAGCCCCCCACCCCTTAAAATACAAAACAGTATGAGCAATACACCTATATGCTGTGGGAGTAGAACCTACAGCCTTCTAGATCAACATACAAGTATGCTACCTGTTGTGCTACTAACATTGCTTTAAAGTTCTAAACCATAATAGTGATACCATTTGCTAAGCAAAACAGTTGCACATTGTAAACAAACTTAGCATGAGCAGCAGTAATCTTTTTCCCTTGAAGCTCACAATTCCTTGAAAATGCACTTGAAACTAAATTCCTTCAAAAGTGCACCTGAAAGTCAGTTCCTTGAAAAACGCATTGGTAGTTGGGGTACAGGATTCCGGCTCTTGTTTACTGTAGCGAAGGTACAGGGCTTGAGCCTCCACCTGCTAAGCCTCACTAGGGCATTTCACTCAGACACACCTACCTCAAACTCTTAGTGTAAGAAATCTGGACAAAGCCTAAAACAGAGACAGGTTATAAATATTGCTCTCATGAACTTAAAAAATGGTTAGAATAACAGGATTTGTTTTAGTAGGCAACTGAAATGTCTGTCATTATTTCGCAACTTCAATCCTTTTTAAGGAACAGACAAAAATATGGGGAAAAATCTGGACATTCTGCAAAAACCTGGACAGTTGAGGGGTATGCTAGCTACTTTATACACAAACAGACACACACACACACACACACACACACACACACACACACACACACACACACACACACACACACACACACACACATGAATATCAGCAAAAACATGGATCCACATGCACACACAATATCAGCAAAAACACGGACCCACATGCACACACAATATCAGCAAAAACCATGGACACACACACACACACACACACACACACACACACACACACACACACACACACACACACACACACACTCACACATAATGGAGGAGTGGTTTGAAGGATAATGGGGGGTGTTGGATGTGTGCAGAGATCCAAGCAGGCAATGTACATATATTCGGGGATGCCCTGTAGTGAGAAAGAGTTGGGGGCATTCACAATATCAGCAAAAACACGGACCCACACGCATGCACACAATATCAGCAAAAACACAGACTCACACGCGCACACACACAATATCAGCAAAAACACGGGCCCACACACACACACACACACACACACACACACACACACACACACACACACACACACACACACACACACACACACACACACACAATAACAGCAGAAACACAGACTCACACACACACAATATCAGCAGAAACATGGACCCAGCAAGACATATCAGAAAACAGTAAAACTCTCCTTACCTGCAAGTATGTCAGAGAAAACGCTGTGCCTGAAACACACTAGAGCTGTAATGGAAGTTTAAATTTCACTCGTAAATCTGGACTGGTTTGGCGTGGACTGTGTTTAAATCTGCAACGTAAGCATGGGTCCTCCTTAAAGAAGATGCTGCCTATGGAGTTTTACCACTATGGATTTCTTTTTTTAGATTGTTGAAGTTACGCTGCCATGGGGGCTAGACAAGACAAGATGGTCTTGTAAAAGTGGGAGGGTGCTCCCTCCCCCTCGCTGTATGGTTCTGGTGCCCATGATGGCTGTACAGAGATTTTGTAAATAGTTTAGCATATGCTATGGTGTTTACTGGGTTTGGGGGTTCTTGGAATTTAGCTAAAGTGTCACTTAGTAGACAGAGGTTAGCCTTGAAATAGTTCCTAAATGTTTTTGGTTTTGCTGGGTCCCCAGATTTAATTTTTATTTCAAGCAAAACTATGTTATGGTCAGATCTGATGCACAAAGACATTCCATTGGGTGAGGAATATCACTCCCCCATGTTCGCAAGGTCAAGGATGTTTGTACCCCTCATAGGAGAATGGACCAACTGTTCCAGGATGCTGGTATAAACAAAGTTTAGAAATCGCTGAGCTTATGCATTAAAAGTTAGGCTGAATTCCCAATCTATAGAGGGGTAGTTGAGATCACCCATGAATATTGTATTGGGTTGAATAGTGATGTACTCTAGTACATTGAGATAAGTAATATGTTTTTCCTGGGATGTGGAGGAGGACCTATAAGTTGCAAGGATATTGTACGAGACCCTGTTTATGTTGAGTTGCACGTGTATGAGTTCCAGTGGGTCATACACTTTAACTAATTTTGATGTGAGATTGTTTTTAATATATAATGAGAGTCATTCACCTTTAGTTCTCTCCTGTGCAGTAGCTAGTCTAAACGTGTGGAAGGCATTATAACCTTGCATTGCCAGGGTACTCAGTGTAACTTTTAACCATTTCTCCATTACTACACAGATGTCTACACTCTCCAGGGAGATGAAGGCTTGTAGGGAGTGGAGTTTCTTGTTAAGACTTCTAGCATTGAGCAGTACATTAGATAGTCGTTCTTAGGTTCAGTTAAGTTGGGAGGTTTATCCATTTAGCATTGTCTAAAAAAGGCACTAAGGGGTGGAAAAGGTCTTTGCTGATATCCAAAAGCCTAGTGGGGATAAATGCAGACCATTCCTGGCAAAGCAGTGTGGTCTGTCAACCATGTCCTTCCAGGCTGTCAGATATTGTACCCCCTTGGACTGACACCTGAAGTTAATAAATTGTTAAAATCAATCATTTTCTGTTGGTAATGTGGCATAATCATTGAAGAAGGTAATATGTTGTTCACTGCCATGCTCATACCTGCCTGAGACACATAATCAGCAAGCTCAATCATGTCTCGCTTAATATAGTCAAGGGAGGTATGTCTCAGGTCACTAACAACCACATAGACTATGATAGAGTCATACTGGTATCTGTGGTTCAATGAATTGAGTACCTGTGTGACTTGATTGATCCCATCCCCAGAAAGGCAGCTAACTGTGTCTCTCTCTTTACTCAGTCTGGTGAGGAGGACATTGATATGCCTCACTATAGACTCACCAGTGACCAGGAGAATTGGCTGTACTCTGGTTTGCCTTAGGAGATTAGCAGTAGAGGTATTAGCTACAGTGTTAATATGTTGAGCTATGTGTGATGTTTTAACAACGTGTTTACATGATGGTTGAGGCCCCTTTTTTTGATTGTGCTATGCAGGAGGTCTTAGTGTTTTAGGAAGGTTACCTGTGAGTGCCTTAGCATAAGTAGTTTTACATGTAGGGTCCTTACCCTGTGCAGTATGTGTAGGGCAAGTGTCACTGGCAACCTTTATAGCATTGGGGGTTGGTATAATAGTTAAGGTGTTTGACTCACAGACACAAGGTACAGTGTTTGATTTTCACATTTGGGAGGCAAATTGGCTTGACTTAGAATGGCCCATTA